>NC_056730.1:19763847-19856347 GCF_019279795.1 Protopterus annectens
ACTTCTCTTACATTTTCCTGTCTGCAGTCTGTGCAAATGTGTAACTGTAGGCCCTTGTGGTGGCCAGAGCTTGCCTGTCTAAAACCTTTCCCTTTCTTACAACCAGCAGTGAAACTACAGGTAAAACAACAAAATATGAATCAAAGTATATCTTGTTAGTAAGCAGTCTCTTCCTACCTACAAACAGTTAAAAATAGTGATAACAAATGCAATATAAATTCAAAAAACTGCTCCTACTGGTCAACTCCACAACAAATCACAAACCAAGACAGGATTGTTTTGATATGCTCATGTAATATCTATATGTGTATCACGCAGCCCTACTTGAACAACCCATTTACAGATGGGAATCTGGGGAAAGCGTCCAAAAGAGAATAGGCAGGGTCTAATACAATAATGAATTGTAACTGTTCAATTAATACTCAGTGAGAGTGTCAATAAAGGCACATGTATGCAGGTCTACAATAATATAGTACAGTTAGCCTGAAAAGATGGTAGTAAAACAGATTTTGATATCCGTAAAGCCAGGTTATAATGAGTCTGGATTGGAAGAGATTATGTTATAGATTATTATTTCATTAGAATAATAGTATCTGAAGAAACAGAATGATACAGTCAGGACTGAAAATCTAAAGAATATGTACTACTGTTTTGTGTTTCTAGAACATATGCATTAGTTAATAGCAACTACTATTTTTTAAGAAAGAGTTTACAACAAGCATTAGGAAGTAATGATTGAGGCACGTATAAATTTATATACACACACATTTTGCAGCTGTTTTGGTTTAGACTCATAGGTCCTTGACTTCATGAATTTTGCAGTGTTCACTACAAAATAAAAAGAACACTACTTCTATGTGGCAAGTCTTAGTAAAGGAGACTGCATCAAGAATGAGGCAGTTGATAACACTTTATGTATGCACAACATAGCTTTCCATCCAAGGCTCAGTCTATGAAAAATAGTAGTTGTCATTCAATATTGCTATGGTATGCAAGAGATAAATTATTTTGACAAATCATGAGATGTCAACAACTTGGATTGGCAAGTAAGAGGTAAATACAGTTTCAGTCTGAATTGAGTTTGTACAAACTGAATCAGAATTGCTCTTTTAATTTTTTTTCTTTTAACACCTGGTGCATCAGCACTGTGAATGCTAGAGCACATCAGCAATTGGCTCAATAGATGCCATTCACATCATAACTACTGATGGAAAATGAAAAACATGATAAAATAAGTTTTGTTAATATTGTTTATAACAGGAAAACCACTGTTTGTACTTGAGTCATTGGGTCCTTGTAATTTCACCTGCACCAATTCTACCAATGTTTCTGGGATTTTGAACCATGTAGTACTGACCAACATAACTTGTGTCAACCTTGTCATCTGGTTTCTCCACACATATGAGTGATCAGTTACTCTTTCCTCATGTCATACTTCTAAACTATCTCACAGCAAATATTGTAGTTGTGGTGCATCTGATCTCAATATGAACTGTTAATCTACCATATGTTCCACTACCCCATGTATCCATTTAACAAACCCTCTCTCCATAACTTTCCTGTGGCAGGAGTTTGATGACTCTGTCGTATTTTGCAGTTGTGGATGTGCCATTTGTTCTTGTACACTGGAACAAGTAAGATTATTCTCAAGTCACCTGGGATATGCCTTTCTCTACTGCATCAGTATCCAAATGGAGTTAAGTCTCACCCTGCATCTGTTCATATCTGCTGTGACCTTATCTGAACCATGCAGCTTTCCATGACTCATTGTTTTGATATTGTTACTTCCAGAGTGGTATCCTGTCTGTCTCATATCATTGCCTGTGCCTGGGGCACTATCTCTTTGGGGTTAGTCATTCCTAAGGTGCTAACTCCTTCCATCTGTCTTTGATATCTTGAGGAGTAGTGAGCAAATTGTTGTCAGTCATTTACTGTTGTTTGACTATATTTTTATCATTTGTGTCTCTTGGCCTGGCAATTCAATGGTTCTTTGTGCCACCTACTGTGTCTCTTGGCAGAAGGTGGAGCTAATGTATTGGTATTGAAACTCCTTTCTATGTTGGTTAGGCAACCAGTATTCCTTCAGATGGTAAGCTCTCATCTTTGACTTGGGATTCCATGCATAAGCATTAGACCTTCATCTTCATCTGCTGTTGAACAGTCAATTGAAATTACACTTGTGATGTCTGCACAATAATCATAGCATGATACCTGTTAGCTCAGTTGTCCCATATACTGAAAGCCAGAATTGTTTTCCATCAGGCTTCACAAGTTATGCTTGTAGATGCTAAGATGCATGAAATTTAGCTGCATAATTGTTTGATCTTTAGGTATAGAGCAACTCAGATGTCTTTATGCTGTGTTGATCTTGTGCTTTTTATGCAGAGTTCCTTGCACTTCAGTGTTACAGCTCAGCAGAGTAAAACCAAATATCTATGTGATTTTTTTTATACAAAGATCCCTGTGATGCATAGGATGGTGGAATGCATGTTATATGTTCCTGTGCTGAATGGTATATGTTTATAAATATATGTGTGTGTGTGTGTGTATATATATATATAATATAAATATATATAGCATATCTATCTATATATATATATTATATATATATATATATATATATATATATATATATATTTATTTGTTGATTTCAAATGTGATATTGAAAGGAACAATGATGTATACTGTGGACTGAGTCTTTAATGTTTAAAACATGTGGTGTTTCGTTTCATAAACTCTGTGCATGGTGAAAGTTTTTGGGTATTTTTTGTATAGTGTCAGATGAAAGTAATGAATGGCTGCATTCTGAGGCAGAAATAGATACACACACACTACTAAAGGCTAAGCGGGCATAGAAGGCAGTGGGGGCAGAAAAGAGAACAAGGAGGCAGAGCAGGCCAAGGCAGAAAGAATGCAGCAGGCACAATAATTTCCTGAGGAAATGGACAACAAAAGGCCAACCAGAGCATGAAAGAAGAAAAGGAGAAAAAGTGGAAACAAACAGAATGAATGCAGGAGGAAGGACACAGAAAGACAGTTGGCTGAAAAGAAGGAGGACAAAAATATGCATAAAAGGCAAAAGAAGAGGCACAGACAGCAGGAATATGGATGGAGGCCATGCAACAAATATTAGACAGCTAAGGTAAAAAACAGAATTAAAATGGACAGAAAAAAGAGGAAAGAGTGAAGCCACAGGATGGAAAAAAAGAAGATAAAAGGACAGGAAAATGAATGGCAGAAGGAAGAAGAGGAAATGCAGAGACCAGAGGTGCCAAAGGAAGGAATGGACTTAAAGTTGGAAATATGGGGAAAAGAGCATGGCCACAGACAAGAAACAAGCTGAATAGATCAGAAAGAACCAAAAGGGGCTGAAGAGGAAGTGGACAGAAAGTTATAAACCCAGAAAGAAAAGAAATATGGTGTGGAATAAAAAACAGGATGGGTAAAAAAGGGAGAGTGAAAGATGAGCTTTGATGGGGAAAGAAAAGATAATGCTGTCATGACAAAAAAAGAATTAATGCAAAAGAATAACAATATATTAAAATGCCCCCATTAACTGGTTTGTAATAATTCTTTCTGTTCCATTCCCTGGTTCTTTCATGCCAACGTTTTTGAGCCAGTTCATGCCAGTGTTTTTCTGCCAGTTCTTTCTATGCCAATGTTTTTCGCTTCTAAGTGCCAATGTTTTTCAAGCCATTTCTCTCTGCTACCGTTTTCGAGACAGTCTTCGTGTGCCACTGTTTTCGCCGGTTCTTTCATGCCAATGTTTCTGCCAGTTCTTCTGCCAATGTTTTCAAGCCAGTTCTTCGTAGCTAATGCCTTTGAGCCAGTCTCTTTCAGCATCGCCAGTGTTTTGCCAAATTTTTCGCATGCCAATGTTTTAAGCCAGTCTATCTGCGGCCAATGTTGCCAGTTTCTTCTCATGTCCAGTTTTTCAAGCCAGTTCTTTCATGCCAATGCCGAGCCAGTTCTTTCATGTGCCAATGTTTTTAAGGTTTTGTGTTCTTTGCATGCCAATGTTGGAGCTCACCTTTAACGTACAATGTTTCGAAGCAGTTCTTTTAGGTAGCTGTAACTGTTTTTAACTATCATGTGGCTAGCAGCAGTATGTTACTGCACCCTCACTAACACAGTTTTGGTAAATATGCCAAGGCCATCAGGCACAGATTCGCTATTGAAGAGAGCAGCAGCCGCATTACAGTCAACCAGCAGCAAGAGAATGTGCAAGTGGTAGGTGAATGCAAAACAGAATTCGCTGGACTGAGAGAGGCAGGATGTCAAAGCTGCCCTGCAGGTGGTATTGTAAGAAAGAATTTAGGACCCACGGTGGAAGCGAAATGATGTTCTAACGGTTAAGGAGTGCAGTTTGAGCAATGGCACCTGCTATTCTTCAAGCTAAATCCACTCACCTGATGACAAAGTGGCAAGGAATGCAAACCTGAGGGGTCCAGAGATTGTGGATCATTTGCAGCAGCCCCTCTGAGGTGTTCCCATGCTGTTGCTACACCATTCTACATAACAGCTTGGACTGCAGTAAAGCTGACAGCCAGTTGTACAGTGACCTGACACTGCAAAGAAACCATATTCAGGAGAACCAAGGCTGAAGCCAAATGTTTTGGGACCGCATTCATTGGAATGTCGTGCTCCCCAAAGGCCTTCAAAACAAAGTACCGCCTACTCATCGATGCTCTAAAAGGCAAATTATTTCCAATTTGTTGTATGTATTTTCTAAAGAAGAAGGGTGAGTGAATGGCCTTTGTGACTTAGTGCTGAAGACCTCTGATAAATCTCTGTACAGACTTCAAGCAAATTTCCAACATTATGAAAGTGGCACTCTTGTTTCCAAACATACTGCTTTCAGGCTGATAATGCCAGTGTAAACTATGGGAAGAAATCTGAAAAGGCACCAGATTAAAGAAAAGTGCCCATTACCCAGAAGCTAACTGTGCCCTATCATTCACAATGCAGCCAAGAAAGCCGCGCACAACTACCATAATGATGTGGAAGCATTTGTAATGAAACTTTCAGCCACTTCTCAAAATTGCCGCCATGAATGAGACCTAAAGACTTCGAGCAGTGGCATGGAATTTGGAGAGTCTGTTAAGGATACAGCCAAACAAGGTGGCTACTGTTTCAATTCCTGCTCATTGCAGCAGCAAAAACTCCCAGCGGCTCAGTCCCATTTCCTCCCAGGGGAGAAGAGAGAATCTCCAGCAGATATGGCAGCACTTTTCAGCCACTGTTCATGGTGAGAATTAATTCGCCTCACGCTGCCCCAGTACTTCAGACCCTCTCTGTGCTGTTCTTATGGATTTAATGAACATATAAGTACATTGAAAAATCAAAGCAATTCTACTGCCATGGAAACTTTTTTGTGTAATGGTTCTCTGAAGCAAAAACTGCAAGTAAGAGCTGAAGGCTGTGCTTTGGAGGGAACCAGTCCCATGGTGCTCATTAGATAGCACTTGCTAACAAACTGAAAAGAGACTTCATTGTGTTCTGGAGACAGCAGGAAATACCTGGAACAGTGGTTTGATTATACTGAGTTAACTCAAATTTCAAGCCACACTTATCTAAATTATCTCTAAATGGAACCCGTTGTTTCAAGTGACTTTGGCTTAATGTAACCACTGCCCTGAGTCTGGTGGATGTAGATGAAGATTATCTTTAGGACTACTGACCTGGCTGGGTGGTGGTGCTATGGTAGCATTGTCGCCTCACAGTAAGACGTTGTCCAGTTCGGGATTCTCAGCTAGAGCTGCCTTGTGCGGAGACATGCGTGATCGGGCATACCTTCGCTGAAGGTTGTGCATCAGGCCTGGCAAGCCGGGCACGTAAAAAATCAACTGCCAACCACAGCGGACTGGGAGTTCCGCCAGTGGTGACCCCAACCAGGAAAAGCCGAAGACGTAAACAAACTTGGCAATTAGGCCCTTCTCGAATAGTTATGTAAACACAAGCTTGACTCTGCAGGAGAGAAGTGGCTAAAGCTTTTCAAAGAAGGGCCTGAACTGACTACACTATATCTGGTAATTGCTAGGGTTTTATCTATACCGACCTCAAACCGCATTTTGGGCAGAAAGAGTTTTTCTTTGGTGAAAGGTAAATGGACAGATGTGTGAAAATAATGTAGTGTGGACTTGTTAAAAAGTTGGAACTAATGATGAGTGTAAATTCATCGGATGAAACAGACTTTTACTCAAATATTGTTTCAAATCAACCCTTCTTCAAGCCATTACAAAATCTAATTCAAAATAAACTTTTTAAAAAAAGTTTTTAGTGTACTAGTAAAAGTATAAAGTACTAGGGTGCACTTTGTAATTTTGTGTTTTTTCTTTGTTTAGTGTTAATTTGCTAGTGTGCAGAATCGTAGTACTAGGTACAGTATGTCATTTTGTGTTTTTCTCTTGCTTTAGCTTTCTAATTGACAATAAAGTCTTTAATTTTATACTTGGCTTGTAAAATGGTATGCGTAGGTTTTTAAGTTTTCTTCTGAATAGTAATGGTTGGTTTATGAATTTTTTTTAACTTTTGTAAATAAACAAGTGTCTATTTAATGAGTAGTGTGTTTTTTATTCCTTTAAAGTTTATTACTGTTACAACTGAGTAATGTGTGTTTTGCAGTAATAGTTCACTTCATTTAAATGGTATGAGTTTTCAGTATGCTGTAATGTCACAATGTTGTATCCATAACTACTACTGTATCTCCTTTAACAAATCCCCAGGTGATGTGGTGGGGTGTGACTAGCCATGTTGGCCACACCCCTAGTTTATTGGGACTCACACCCCCATGCCCCACTCCTTGCCCTTATGTTAAAAGGTGGCAACCCCAGTAGTGAGAGAGAGCCTTCAGAAGGCAGTGAGGGATATCACTCATAATTAATGACAGACTCATGGCCATCAGACTCAGTGTAAATGATAGGGCAGTATTCATAATCTCAGCCTATGGCCCACAGCAGGTTTGTGAAAGTGAAGAAAGAGCGCATTCAGACAGCAGTTGCAGGACCTACTAGATAAAGCAGTGACAACATGAATTGGTGTTGATAATGGGTGACTTGAAAGCAAGCCATATCGACAGACAGAACAGGGATATGAGGACTGGCCTTGGTCCACATGTGTGGGGCAACAGGAATAAAGAAAGAGAAGCCATTCTAGACTTCTGGTCTGGCAAATGGCTTGATAGTAGCCAACACATGGGTCAGAAAGAGAGAAAGTTACAAGGTCACATACAAGAGTAGTCAACATGCAACTCAGGTAGACTTCCACCTAGGGGTATAGGAAAAGGCACTGGGGTAGAATCCATGACTGCAAAGTCATCCCAGTGGAAACAGCTGGCCCACAGCAGGGGTTAAGCCACTAGTTGCCACAATCAGCTGCAAGCAGTGGTCAGAGAAGACTCTAAGGTCAACAGAATTACCTTCAGGGCTCTAGCACCCCATGAAGAGGAGGCAAATAGGTAGAGTTGAAGAAGAGTACGTGCCTAAAAACAGCATGTGTTAGGGACTACAGAAAAGATATGTGGCCGAGCCGGTATGGAAATAAGATACATAAGGAAAGCTGGTGGTAGCAGTATCATGTGAAGAATCGGGCCACTTTCTATTACCTGGTAGGTTGGAGGGATTTATAAGGGGGTGTCCTGCAGTAGCAAAGAGGATTAGCACAGAGGTGGGTTTTCAGGGTGGATTTTTAAATTTGGTTGCACGAGTTTGTATCCTGAGGTCAGGGTGGGAGAGTGTTCTATGCTCTAGCAACCTCATAGGAGAATAGAGCTTCCAGAGCTGTTCTTGCATGGATTGACCTTGATCAAGGATTTATTGTTGATCGTAGTTCTCTACTGGAGTTGTGGAAGTTTTCATACTATGCCAGCCAGGGCAGGGTTCTCTGGTTGGTTGTTGTTATTGTCTTCGGCTTTTCCCGTTAGGGCTCGCTCACAGCTGGAACTCCAGTCTGCTAATGACTGGCAGATTTTGACGAACTTCGCAGGTGCGCCAGGTTGGTATAGGGATTTCAATGTAATGATGAGTTGGTGGTAATGCAGTAGGCTTGGGAATTCCCAGCCAGCAGCTTAAGTAGGGATTGACAGTGGTGTGGAATGGATCCTAATATTGGCAGCAAACCTGGCTATTTTATTGTAGCAAGTGGAAAGTTTGTTCAGGTCAGATTTATTGATTTTGGCTAGAACCGGCAGGCATAGAGCAATGCTGATAGGAGATGACTTCTGGCTATGGTAGACCTAGTCTTGGGTGTGAGGGAACTGTTTGCTACTTATACAGGCATTCTAGTTTTTTATGAACTTTAGAGATGGTTTGGGATATATGTGTTTATTGTATTAAGCTGTTGGTAATAGTGACACTCTAGTAGTTTAGCCTCAACTACTGGGGTGATGAGGGTGTTATTGGCTAATAGGATGGTGAAGGGGATTGCAGTGTTTAGTTGGGTGGAATAGCATTAACTGTGTTTTTGGGGGTTTAGTATCAGTTGGTGGTTGTTCAGCCAGTTCTATCTCAGTGAAGGATTCTTGGCCTTTGATTTGTAATAGATGGATGTTGGGTGCTGAGCATATTAGGTTGTAATCATCTGCATACTAAACAATATCAGCTTTGGTAGTTAAGCTGAAAGTGAGATTGTTTGTAAATATATTAAAGAGGAACCTAGAGGTTGAGAGCCTTGGGGACACCAAATGTGATGGGGAATGAGGGGATAGGGTGTTGGCTCACTCTGACAGATTGTGAGAAGTTGCTTTTAGGTAATTGTTGAATCATTGCAGGGAGGGGTTATTGAGGATGAGCTTGGAGAGGCAGGTAAGGAGTTTGTTATGGGAAACTGTGTCAAATGTTTGGATAGGTCTATGAATAGGTGACGGAAACCAGTTTCCCTTGATTTCTGTGTCAGTTCATAGTATTGGGAGAAGCTGATAAGGGATGTAAGTTAGCCCATGTTGGGTTTTAGACAATAGATTGTTGTTAGTAGGTGGGCGAGTAGCTGGTGGTGTGATGTATTCTTCTAGGATTTTAGATAGAGGTGATAGACTGCAATAGAGCAGTAATTGGAGAGGTAACAGTTGAGGGGCCACCCTTTGGAGGGGGATGATATAGGAGGTTTCCACAAGGATGGTATGCGGTGTCCATGGAAATGGCACCTATTGATAAGTAGGGAGATGGGGTAGGCAATGGCCTTGGATGCAATTTGGAGATATTTGGCTGGTAGATGGTTGGTAGTAAGGGTGGCTCATTTTAGTTTTGCTAGGAGTTTTTGAACCGGTTGATGTTGGTACTGGTTTTGAGTGAGAAGGGGAGGGTTAGTTTGGTATTTTGGGAGTGGTGTGGTTGGATAGTAAGTAGACATGCCATTCACTAGTTTCAGGATTGAGGAGGTAAGATAGTTGTTGATGTTGCTCATCACCCTTATTACATTGTACTACCCCTGCATATCCATTTATGAGTCACCTTCCATAACTGTCATGTAAGGTGACAGCAGTATGATGTCTCACGGGATCACAGTTGTGGATGTCCCATTTGTTCATGTTAACTGGCACAAGTATGATTCTTCAACACTCACCTGGGGTATCGCCTTCTTCCATGCTGCTACAAGTAGCTTCAGGAGCCAGTTCTGCCTCTCACCAATCAACATCTGTAAAATATATCTACTGTGACCTCTACTGAGCCTGCTGCTTTCCCTGATTTTATTTCCCGAGTGAAAGCATTACTTTTCAAGGTGGTATCCTGTTTGTGTCTCACCATAGCCTGTTTCTCTGGGGAAGTACAGCATCCTTTTGGGTTAATGTTACGTTGTTGCTGTAAGTACTTCTCAGTCTACACCTTGATGTCCTGTGGAATGGTGAATTTGTTGTTTTTAAGCCAGCCCATAGGAAGTGTCTGTCAGTTTTATTTATCTGGATTTATTGGCCTTGGATTCTGATGTAGTGTCTTGTGGACAACTACAGAGTCTCTTTGCAGTAGTTGGGGTAGAATACCTCAATGCCTTTTCTGTGCAACTCCTTTCACCTTGTTAGTCAACCTCCATTCCTTCCTAGGCTGGGTGGTCAATCCAGTCTCCAACTCCTTCTGCACTCTGTATTTCTTTTTGTGGAGATCCAGGACTGTTAGCATTATACTGCACTCTTCCTTATGTACCTTATAGACATACCTCGAACAGAGTTAGGGCCTGTGCATGTAGTCCTGATTACATGCTGTTTTAAGTTGCTGCCTTCTTCCTGTAGACCTATTTCCACCACCCTTAGGGAGGTGGAGGCATGACTGAATACTTGAACTGTCATAATTTATCTCCAGTCAACTTCCTGGTCTCTGTTGACCTTCGCGACTTTCTCTCTGGCAACTGCTTGCAGCTGATTGTGGAAGCCAGTGGTTTATGCTGTGAGCCACCAGTTTCTCTGAGGAGGACTGTAAAGCCATCTATGTTCATACCCCAGTACTATTTCCTCACTAGGGGAACTTTACTTGAGTTGGATATAGGCCACTTGTGTATGTGAACTTGTGACTGTCTCTATTAATGAAGCATGTGTTGGCTATTATCAAGCCATTTGCAAGACAGAAGTCTCGACCAGCCTCTCCATTATTCCTGTTGCCCCATCCATGTGGAGCCAGACAGTCCTGATTTCCTTTACTGTCCATCACAATATGTGCATTCACGTCACCCATTAACTAAACTGATTCATGATGTCCAGCTTTACCTAGCAGGTCCTGCAAACTGATGTCTGGCTGCACTCTTTGGGTCACTGTCATAATTCAGCAGTGGGGCATAGGATGTGATTATGAGCACTGCACTCTCATTACACTGGAGTCTGATTGGCATGACTCTGTCACTTAAACAGTATCGCTCACTGCCTTCTGAACCCTTTCTTACCACAATTCACAGAGCATTTCTAGCCTGTTCTCTTACAGAGAAGTAGACTGTGGATCCCAAGCCAGCGTGCCTTGACTGCACTGCTCTTCCGGTGACATTGTCTCCTGAAACAGTGGATGTCCATCCTCCTCCATTGCATCATAAGGTTTATCATTTACAAAGCGTAGCCCTGTCAGTGAACCTACAATGAGTATCAATTGACAGGTCATTTTTTGCAGGTTCATTGTTATGCATCCAGCTGTAGCTCAACACAGCTGCCAAAGATAACCAGGAATGGGTAACTACAGACCGGCCGCTATTAGCTTATTGATGTATGGCTACCGAAGTTTTATGGGAGGCACACAGCCAATAGAGGGCACATACACTTCGGCATACGGAGTGCATTCAAACTTTAACTAATCCTTGTTTTTGGTAGTGATGAAAGTTAACACAAGAGTAAGCAGTAAAATTCCTATTTAATACCTATCTTGGTTTGCACCAAAAAAGAAAGCATGGTGATATCTTAAAAGGAAGAAATATCTTGAAACTATATACTGAGGGTAGAAGACATTCTAAATGTGCAGTGAGAACTATGCACACACGACCAAGGGTCATATCTTTTCCTAACTGTTCTTACCTAGTTGTCATCAGTGATTAGAGACACTAATGCCGGGTTGTTGCATATGATTTGGATGGACCTACTAAGTGATAGTGCAGATGAAAGAGGTTTTGTGTGGTGCTTCATATGATTTTAGTAATGCATTACTGGTGGTCAGTATGTACAACAATATACAGCAGTGGTTTAATTCATCTAACACGCTCCGATAAGGGGTAATGTCCTATGCATTCGTTGTTGGGAAAATTACCGCATTTCTTACAAAGTGTACATACATGACATTTGACATTGTGCTGTAATTGTACCTTGGAAGCCACAGTGACACTGCTATGTGGTCTGATGCAGAGAGAAGGGTATTTTTGATGACTGCACTTTAGCATATTGGTCTCAGTTGTGTAAAGTGACACAGTATGGTGTGAATAATAGTCAGTCACCCATAATGCCTGCCATCCATTTGTTGACATGCCTTACTTTGTGATTTTCATAAACAGTCTAGTATTCCCAAAGGAACCAGTAATGTAATTTTGTTTTTTTGTTTAGTGTTAATTTGCTAGTGTGCAGAATGTAGTACTAGGGTACAGTATGTCGTTTTGTGTTTTTTCTTTGCTTTAGCTTTAACTGACAATAAAGTCTTAATTTTATACTTGGCTTGTATGTGGTATGTAGGTTTTTTTTAGTTTTCTTTCTGAATAGTAATGGTTGGTTTATGAATTTTTTAACTTTTTAAATAAACAAGTGTCTATTTAATGAGTAGTGTGTTTTTATTCCTTTAAAGTTTATTTACTGTTACAACTGAGTAATGTGTGTTTTTGCAGTAATAGTTCACTTCATTTAAATGGTATGAGTTTTCAGTATGCTGTAATGTCACAATGTTGTATCCATAACTAATACTGTATCTCCTTTAACAACTCTGGTGATGTGGTGGGGGTGTGACCAGCGTCATGTTGACCACACCCCTAGTTTATTGACCACACCCCCATGCCCCACTTTGCCCTTGTTAAAAGGTGGCAACCCCAGTAGTGAGAGAGAGCCTTCAGAAGGCAGTGAGGGATATCATCATAATTAATGACAGACTCATGGCCATCAGACTCCAGTGTAATGATAGGGCAGTATTCATAATCTCAGCCTATGGCCCACAGCAGGTTTGTGAAAGTGAAGAAAAGAGTGCATTCAGACAGCAGTTGCAGGACCTACTAGATAAAGCAGGACAACATGAATTGGTGTTGATAATGGGTGACTTGAAAGCACATATCGGGACAGACAGAACAGGATATGAGGACTGCCTTGGTCCACATGTGTGGGGCAACAGGAATAAAGAAAGAGAAGCCATTCTAGACTTCTGTCTGGCAAATGGCTTGATAGTAGCCAACACATGGGTCAGAAAGAGAGACAGTTACAAGATCACATACAAGAGTAGTCAACATGCAACTCAGGTAGACTTCCACCTAGTAAGGAAAAGGCACTGGGGTAGAATCCATGACTGCAAAGTCATCCCCAGTGAAACAGCTGGCCCACAGCATAAGCCACTAGTTGCCACAATCAGCTGCAAGCAGTGGTCAGAGAAGACTCTAAGGTCAACAGAATTGCTCAGGGCTCTAGCACCCCATGAAGAGGAGGAAATAGGTAGAGTTGAAGAAGAGTGGCCGTGCCTAAAAACAGCATGTGTTAGGACTACAGAAAAGATATGTGGCCGAGCCGGGTATGGAAATAAGATACATAAGGAAAGCTGGTGGTAGCAGTATCATGTAAGAATCGGGGGCTTTCATTGGTCGCCCGGTAGGCTGGAGGTATTTAAGGGGGGTGTCTTTGCAATAGCAAAGAGGATTAGCACAGAGGTGGGTTTTCAGGTGGATTTTAAATTTGGTTGCACGGGTTTGTATCCTGAGGTCAGGTGGGAGAGTGTTCTATGCTCTAGCAACCTCATAGGAGAATAGAGCTTCTCCAGAGCTGTTCTTGCATGGATTGACCTTGATCAAGGATTTATTGCTTGATCGTAGTTCCCTACTGGAGTTGTGGAAGTTTACTATGCCAGCCAGGGCAGGGGTTCTCTCTGGTTGGTTGTTGTTATTGTCTTTCAGCTTTTCCCGGTTAGGGGTCGCCACAGCGGAACTCCAGTCTGCTAATGACTGGCAGTAGATTTTGACGAACGCCGAGGTGCCAGGTTGGTATAGGATTTAATGTGTAATGATGAGTTGGTGGTAATGCAGTAGGCTTGGGAATTCTAGCCAGTGCAGCTTAAGTAGGGATTGACAGTGGTGGGAATGGGATTTAATATTGGCAGCAAACCTGGCTATTTTATTGTAGCAAGTGGAAAGTTTGTTCAGGTCAGATTTATTGATTTTGGTTAGAACCGGGCAGGCATAGAGCAATGTTGATAGGAGATGACTTCTGGCTATGGTAGACCTAGTCTTGGGGGTGAGGAACTGTTTGCTACGATACAGGCATTCTAGTTTTTTATGAACTTTAGAGATGTTTGGGATATGTGTTTATTGTATTTAAGCTGTTGGTAATAGTGACACCTAGTAGTTTAGCCTCAACTACTGGGGTGATGAGGGTGTTATTAGCTAATAGGATGGTGAAGGTGGGATTGCAGTGTTTAGTTGGGTGGAATAGCATTAACTGTGTTTTTGGGGGTTTAGTATCAGTTGGTGGTTGTTCAGCCAGTTCTCTATCTCAGTGAAGGATTCTTGGGCTTTGATTTGTAATAGATGGATGTTGGGTGCTGAGCATATTAGGGTTGTATCATCTGCATACTAAACAATATCAGCTTTGGTAGTTGCTAGGTGGAGATTGTTTGTAAATATATTAAAGAGAAGGGGGCCTAGGGTTGAGCCTTGGGGGACACCAAATGTGATGGGGAATGAGGGGGATAGGGTGTTGGCTCACTTGACAGATTGTGAGAAGTTGCTTAGGTAATTGTTGAATCATTGCAGGGAGGGGTTATTGAGGATGAGCTCGGAGAGGCAGGTAAGGAGTTTGTTATGGGAAACTGTGTCAAATGCCTTGGATAGGTCTATGAAGGTGACGGAAACCAGTTTCCCCTTGATTACTGTGTCAGTTCATAGTATTGGAGAAGCTGATAAGGGATGTGTTAGCCCATGTTGGGTTTTAGATAATAGATTGTTGGTTAGTAGGTGGGCGAGTAGCTGGTGGTGGATGTATTCTTCTAGGATTTTAGATAGGGGTGATAGGATTGCAATAGAGCAGTAATTGGAGAGGTCAGTTGAAGGGCCACCCTTTTGGAGGGGGATGATATAGGAGGTTTTCACAAGGATGGTATGGTGCCCATAGAAATGGACCTATTGATAAGTAGGGAGATGGGGTAGGCAATGGCCTTGGATGCAATTTGGAGATATTTGGCTGGTAGATGGTTGGTAGTAAGGGTGGCTCATTTTAGTTTTGCTAGGAGTTTTTGAATGGTTGATGTTGGTACTGGTTTGAGTGAGAAGGGGGAGGGTTAGTTTGGTATTTTGGGAGTGGTGGTTGGATAGTGGGTGACATGCCATTCACTAGTTTCAGGATTGAGGAGGTAAGCTAGTTGTTGATGTTGCTCATCACCCTTATTACATTGTACTACCCTGCGTATCCATTTATGAGTCACCCTCTCCATAACTGTCATGTAAGGTGACAGCAGTATGATGTCTCTCTACGGATCACAGTTGTGGATGTCCCATTTGTTCATGTTAACTGGCACAAGTATGATTCTCTGACACTCACCTGGGGTACGCCTTTCTCTCCATGCTGCTACAAGTAGCTTCAGGAGCCAGTTCTGCCCTACCTCAATCAACATCTGTAAAATATATCTACTGTGACCTCTACTGAGCCTGCTGCTTTCCCTGATTTTATTTCCCTTAGTGAAAGCATTATTTATTTCAAGGTGGTATCCTGTTTGTGTCTACCATAGCCTGTTTCTGGGGAAGTACAGTATCCTTGGGGTTAAAGTTATTGTTAAGCTGCTGTAAGTACTCCCTCAGTCTACCTTTGATGTCCTGTGGAATGGTGAGTTTGTTGTTTTTGCCAGCCCATAGGAAGTGTCTGTCAGTTTTATTTATCTGGATTTATTGGCCTTGGATTCTGATGTAGTGTCTTTGTGACAACTACAGAGTCTCTTTGCAGTAGTTGGTAGAATACCTCTAATGCCTTTTTCTGTGCAACTCCTTTCTTACCTTGTTAGTCAACCTCCATTCCTTCCTAGGCTGGGTGGTCAATCCAGTCTCCAACTCCTTCTGCACTCTGTATTTCTTTTGTGGAGATCGAGGACTGCTGCATTACACCACACTCTTTCCTTATGTACCTTATAGACATACCGAACAGAGTTGTGGCCTGTGCATGTAGTCCTGACACATGCTGTTTTAAGTTGCTGCCTTTCTTCCTGTAGACCTATTTCCACCACTCCTTAGGGAGGTGGAGGCATGACTGAATACTTGAACTGTCATAATTTATCTCCAGTCAACTTCCTGGTCTCTGTTGACCTTCGCACCCTCTCTGGCAACTGCTTGCAGCTGATTGTGGAAGCCAGTGGTTTATGCTGTGAGCCACCAGTTTCTCTGAGGAGGACTGTGCGATCTATGTTCATACCCCAGTACTATTTCCTCACTAGGGGAACTTTACTTGAGTTGGATATAGGCCACTTGTGTATGTGAACTTGTGACTGTCTCTATTAATGAAGCATGTGTTGGCTATTATCAAGCCATTTGCAAGACAGAAGTCTCGACCAGCCTCTCTATTATTCCTGTTGCCCCATCCATGTGGTGCCAGACAGTCCTGATTTCCTTTACTGTCCATCACAATATGTGCATTCACATCACCCATTAACTAAACTGATTCATGATGTCCAGCTTTACCTAGCAGGTCCTGCAAACTGATGTCTGGCTGCACTCTTTGGGTCACTGTCATAATTCAGCAGTGGGGCATAGGGTGTGATTATGAGCACTGCACTCTCATTACACTGGAGTCTGATTGGCATGACTCTGTCACTTAAACAGTATCGCTCACTGCCTTCTGAACCCTTTCTCTTACCACAATTCACAGAGCATTTCTAGCCTGTTCTCTTACAGAGAAGTAGACTGTGGATCCCAAGCCAAGTGCCTTGACTGCACTGCCCTTCCGTATTGTCTCCTGGAAACAGTGGATGTCCATCCTCCTCCATTGCATCATGTTTATCATTTACAAAGTGCGTCCTGTCAGTGAACCTACAATGAGTATCAATTGACAGGTCTTTTTTGCAGGTTCATTGGTTATGCATCCAGCTGTAGCTCAACACAGCTGCCAAAGATAACCAGAATGGGTAACTACAGACCGGCCGGCCATTAGCTTATTGATGTATGGCTACCGAGTTTTATGGGAGGCACACAGCCAATAGAGGGCACATACACCCTTTATGGAGTGCATTCAAACTTTACCCTAATCCTTGTTTTTGGTAGTGGATGAAAGTTAACAGGAGTAAGCAGTAAAATTCCTATTTAACACCTATCTTGGTTTGCACCAAAAAAGGAAGCATGGTGATATCTTAAAAGGAAGAAATACCTTGAAACTATATACTGAGGGTAGAAGACATTCTAAATGTGCAGTGAGAACTATGCACACGACCAAGGGTCATATCTTTTCTCCCTAACTGTTCTTGCCTAGTTGTCATCAGTGAATAGAGACACTAATACCGGGTTGTTGCATATGATTTGATGGACCTACAGTGATAGTGCAGATGAAAGAGGTTTCCAGTGGTGCTTCATATGATTTTAGTAATGCATTACTGGTGGTCAGTATGTACAAATATACAGCAGTGGCTTCACTTCATCTAACACGTTCCGGATAAGGGGTGCATGTCTATGCATTCATAGGTTCATAGGTTCATAGGTTCATACTAGGCTATCTGCCCTAGGGCATTTATAAGCCTAGCCAGAGTGTGTGTGGCTTTCACCACCCATTAGGATGAGAATACTATACCCATTAGTTTGCTGTGCCTCTGTCCAGCAGTGATACAGAGATGATTCCCGGTAAACCTACGATTTCCCATCCACTGCCAAGATTTCTCTTGAACAGAGTCAGTGAGGGGCTCTGCCTCACATGGACTGGGATTCTGTTCCATAGTGTAGGGAGTCTCTGGGTGATGAATCTGTCCCTCCAGCATGTCCTATTTATATCCGTGTTGAGGTTTAAGTCTCTTGCTCTCGTGGCTCTGGTGGATTTTTTGAGGTGGAGCATGTCCATTAATTCCGGGTTGGACATGGCCTTGTATGTCAGGCACAGATCACCTCTGAGCAGATGATATGCGACTGAATAGAGCTGGAGTTTCTTCAGTCGGGCATCGTATGACATATGTTTGAGCCCCTTTATCCTTTTGGTGAGGAACTTTTGGGGTCTTTCCAACTGCTGCAGGTGTCGGGTAAGGTACATTCGAATGGGGTTGTACTCAGTCATTGGTCTGATAAGTGAAGAGTACAGGGGTACAATGACCTCTCCTGATCTGGATGTGAATCCCTTCATGATCAGGTGGGCAATGTAGAAGGTCTTCCTAACCACTTTGGCAATGTGAGTGTCAAAAGAGAGGTTACTGTCAACTTGGGTCCCCAGGTCCCTGATAACTTCTTCCGTGTTTAATGGATTACCACCTATGTGGTAATTAGGGTTACCTTGTTTTTCCCAAAGGGTATGACTATACATTTTTGGCATTTAGCTTAAGGCCATGGCTCTGGCACCAGTTATCCATTTCTATGAGACCTTCTGGAGGATGTCTGTGTCTGATGGAGTGTCAATTATGGTGCCCAGTTTGCAGTCATCTGCAAATTTTGTCAGCCACAATCCCCTATGTTTGCCTGCACTTCAGAAAAATAAATGCCGAACAAGAGGGGCCCAGGACTGAGCCCTGTGGGACACCGTCAGTGAACGGCTTAGAGTCTGACATGGCACCAGCAACTCTAACCCTGTGTGTTCTGTCCTTGAGCCAGTTTGCAACCCATCTTGTGACATATGGGTTTACATCTAAGCTGGTGAGCTTTTCTATGATGCCCGAGTGGGGTATTGTGTCGAATGCTTTTGCTAGGTCAAGGTAGGCTGTGTGAACTGCCTTACCCTCATCAATGGCCTTAGTGACTGTTTCAAAAGTCGACCAAGTTCAAGAGGCAGGATCTGCCCTTGACAAAGCCAAATTGGGTAGGATCCAGTGTCTGTAGGTCCCCAATGTCTTTATTTATGAGTTCCATTATGATCCTCTCCATAGCTTTGCAGACAAGGCTCGTCAAGCTTATGGGGTGGTAATTTCCAGGGTCCGAGAAGCACCGCCTTTGTGGAGTGGGACCACAGTTGCGTGACGCCATTCTTTGGGTACGATCCTGTAGTAAGGCTAAGATTAAACAGCAGCCTTATGTGTGGGTTTAGTTCCTCATTGAGTTTGTGTAGCACACAGCCGGGGACACCGTCCGTCCCATTGATGCTGTGTTTTTGCTTTAGAGAGAGCAGCTCTCACCTGCGCATCTGAGATGTTTGGGAGCCTAGACACTGGTGGGATAGATATTTCTCCTTTTGGGGGGGAGGGAGGGGAGAAATTTGCACTGAACCTGTCTGCCAGTATGTTTGCAATGTCTGTGGGTTCAGTGATTTTTTTATCATTTTGGACTAATTCTGAGCATATCTGGGAGTTTCCACCCAGGTTTCTAACATAGCTAAAGAAGGCTTTATTATTGTCTTTTGTGTCATTAGCGATTTTTCTCTCAAAGTTGGCCTTGGATGATTTTATGAGTGATTGTAGTTTTTTGCTAGTATTGATCAGAGATGCCTTCCCATTTAGGGATTTTGCTCTGACATGTAGTAGCTTTCTCCTCTTGTTGTAGAGTTTGTTTATGGCTGGAGTCCACCAGACTAGGCGCCTGCCTTTGGTGGAAAAGGTCTTGATTTTATTAGGGATTGCTTGATCCATACATTCCTGGAGGTGCTCGTAGAAGGCATTTGTAAGGGTTTCAGCAGCGTGGGTTGTGGTTTCCACTGGCTCGGGGGCCTTGAAGAATACCACTCCAGTCTTAAGAAGTGTGAAGTTTGCTTTTGAGACGTTCTTCACTGTGGTCTTTTTTGCTGGGGGTGGGGGCGGGATGTGGATCTCCAGTGAGATTAATTTATGGTCTGATCTCACCAATGAGGGATATACTTCCGGTGTGGAGCATTTTGTCCCCATGTTTGTGATGATCAGGTCTAGTATATTTTCTCCTCTTGTGGGAATGGTGACTAGTTGTTCCATAGCATTTGAGTTTATGAATTCAAGGAACCTTTGGGCTAGGGTGTTGGGGCTTGAGTAATGTTCCCAGTAATGTTCGTTGTTGGGAAAATTAATTTCTTACAAAGTGTACATACATGACATTTGACATTGTGCTGTAAATTGTACCTGGAAGCCACAGTGACACTGCTATGTGGTCTGATGCAGAGAGAAGGGTATTTTTGATGACTGCACTTTAGTATATTGCTCAGTTGTGTAAAGTGACACAGTATGGTGTGAACAATAGTCAGTGTCACCCATAATGCCTGCCATCCATTTATTGACGTGCCCATTTTTATGTGATTTTCATAAACAGTCTGGTATTCCTGTAAAGGAACCAGTAATGTAAAGTCTGATGGTATAGTAGAATAGTAATTTCAGATATATAGCTGCCCATTGGATTGTAGCTACTTTCTGGTGAGCTTTGTGTGCTTAAATGTAACTGTTTGGTGACAAAAGACCTAGGTAATTATTGATGTGTATTTCTTCTTTGGTTTAAAAACCTGTTTCCTAAATGACTCTGCTCATACCTCATCTGGTGCTGTTGTTAAGATTCCTGTGAATATGCTAAGCCACTGTCTGCGACTTGGGGGTTCCCATGCATATGCATCACACCTTTCTCGTGTTCTGTTGATGAACAGTCAATTGAAGGTTAATCACCGAGGAGCCGTGATGTCTGCATAATGAATTCATCTCCTCAGCATGTTACTTGTTAGCTCAGCTTGCCCCTTCCTTTACTAAAAGCCAGACTGATCATAGGTATTCATCAGGCTTCACAAGTTATGCACTTGTAGATGGTAAGATAGCCGAAAGGTGTGTTATCTACATAATTGCTCTGGATACTATCTTTACAGAATGTCTTATTGTCTGTTTGTATGCCTTATTGTTGGCCATGGGCTGTTTGTACATTTGATGGCATGCAAGTACTTTGATGTTTTAGCTCAGCTATTTAAAACCCTAAGTTACCTTTTTTTTTAATGAAGCCAAAGCCATACCCAGCCTTGTTATACATATGAGTTGGTGTTTTTTGTATAATCCTACAAACTGCTGACAGCTGTTGATGTTCCTGGGATAAAGCGCCCCTCATGCTTGATCCCTGCTGTAAGAACTAAATTCATATGATAATTAAATTGCAACAATTATTACAGAAAAAAATTACTGTTGTGTAAACCATATTGTTGGGAGTTACTCTACTTTATGTAGCTTCTTGGAGAAAAGTGTTAATTTCTGCATATTGATGAATAGAAAAGCATGTTGTAGCAGCCTGCAAAAGAAAACGATTTTGAGAGCGAGCAAGAACAGAAGTCGGCGCTGCATAGCATGAAGTAAAGAACATACTGACTTGCTTCAAAAACATCATACCAGCAATGAATATGTGCACACAACAGCAGGAGTAACTACAAATACAAGGATGCATCAGTGGCATGCCTGTTGGATACAAATGCAGAGGACTGCAATTCTGTGTAAGGCAAATATGAATATTCATTATGGTTAGAGTATAAATTTGTAGTCATATCTAAATCTGAGAGTGGCCCAGATTAATTATCTGTGTATGTTATGGGCATACACTTCTTTCGGCTTTTCCCGGTTAGGGGTTACCACAGCGGAACTCCGGTCCGCTAATGATTGGCAGTGGATTTTTACGGAGCTGAGTTGCCAGCCCGATGCCCAACCTTCAAGGAAGGCATACCCATTCACGCACGCACCTACCTGCATGTGTTATGTTACGGGCATGTTCATAGGAATACTTAAGACACTTTATGTTAAAGATCGGTAAAAGCATATTTCTACCAAGACTTACTGTGAAAGTGCTATTCAGATGATAGCAGTAAGGAAAGAGATGAGGGACAGTTTCAGAGGCACACCTGGCTGACTGCAACCAACTCTTGTTTGATGTGTATTGTTATTCAAATTAGTTGAACCTGGCAGGGCAGGAAATGTGAAACTCTTCTAGCTGAGGGTTGAAATATGGGAGGAGTAACGAGAAAAAAACTGAAGCAGATCAAAGTTGAATGTCTAAATAAACTCTGTTATCTCAGCAATGAGCTGGCAGTTCTGGAAGCTTTTTTCACATAATGTGTAACACATCGTAAGGAAACACATTTGTAAAAGGCACTGTATGACAGTAAATGATACTTTTACTGAGGCCTGTCAAACTTGGCTGCTCTTTCCTCTTCTTCCATTCTAAGTGAATGGAAGTCTTGTATGACAGTCCAGCTATGGGCACTGTATTCTCAGAAACACTGGACTCTTTTAAGTGTTAGAAGACACCAAACTCTCATCAGGATGTCTGACCCCCAGGAGGTCAGTTAGGGTTACAAACTGAATAAAATTTCTAGTAACTACTTCTATTTGGTGCATACAGGTTTGCAATGAGCCAAACTTCAGGAAAAGTTAAAAAATATATATTTTTAAATGTTTTCCCTGTAGTGGTCTTTTGGATTAAGCACTTGGGCTTCAGACCAGTTGTTTTACATTAGGAAGGTTTGTGGCAAGCACTGTGGTGGCAGGACAGGTAGCTTTCATCCTTCTAAGTTGGGAACTGCTGATTGAGAGCCCAGTGTCCAAGTGTATTAGTTCTGGTTTAGGCACTTGGGCTTCAGGCCAGTTATTTTGCATTAAGAAGGTTCTTGGTCTGCACTCTTGTGGGAGAATAGGCTGGACTCTGCCCTTCTGAGCTGGGAATTTCTGGTTAAAGGTTTATAGTGCCTGAATATTTGAACTGTATCTTACTGAAATTGGTTCACCTTGTTTGCTCTAGCATAGACTAGATCCAGGCCTGCTGAATCTAGCTTTGTTTATATGCTTGTTGTTTGTTTGCTTGTTATTTCCCTGGAAGCTAATTCCACCTAATACGCAACTTCTCAGCGCTTCTGTGGATCACTAGTGATATCTGCATTGCTTACTGTACTTATTTCCTTGTTTCACTTGAAAGAAAGTTACTGTTTGTCGTTTTTGCATTTAGTTACTTGTAACACATTGCACTCAAGTTACCTGGCACTTGCTCAATAAAGCAATTATATAAGTCAGCACTAAAATTAAAAGCACTACACCCTCACTCCCCACTGGCCCTTGTTTTCAATTAAGGAATTCCCAATATTATTCTAGCATGTCCAAAGGTCAGTTGTCATTCTTCTCTCCGGTCCAGCTGGTGAATCTGGGAATCTTGAGGCAATGTTATAACTGCCTCATGTACACAGACAACCCTCTCCTCCTCCCACATAACACAAATACTTGAGAGATGCAGCTATTTAGCCAAACTGGAGGCTGAGCTCTCTCAACTCAGGACTGGCAAGACCAGACAGGAGGAGAAGGCAACTACACACACCACAAAACCAGCCTCACATAATGCTACCACTCCACTGAATCAAACACATAAACACACAAAGACATACTCGGAGGCTCTGAGTAAAAATTTACCTAAACAGCAGAGGCCTCCAAAGCAGACACACAAACAACTGCTACCTCAAGACACCCCACAAGCAACACATAAACCACAAAAGCAGTGTGCAAAGCAGTCACAGCCCTTAAGGCCAAATACAACACCAAACATACTTGTCATAGGTGACTCCATAGTCAGACACACTGACGTCCCACTCACCAGGCTGAACAAGGAGAGGGTCACAGTAAGCTGCCTATCGGGCGCTAGAATCCGCCACATAACACAAGCACTCGGGTCACTCCACGGCAAGTACAAATATGACACAGTCATTGTCCATGCTGGTGTGAACGACCTGAGACGACCTCCCTGGACTACATGAAAGAGATATAGAGGAGCTCTCTGATTATGTAGCCCAGGCAGGTATGACCCTAACCCTGAGCAGTATCCTTCCTTCACCAAGAATGATGCCACAATATAGAGACAAGATGATCAGCTTTAACAATTGGCTTAATGTCTGGTGTCATTCAAAGGGGATCCAGTGTCTGTCTGCCTGGGATGACATGCTTGACAAGCCACGCTGCTCGCAAGGGACGGCTTGCACCTGTCACCCTGGGATTCGGATATTGGCTAAGGCTCTTGCCACCCCCATAGTGCCTTTTTAGGCAAGGCTCAAATTCTAAACCTACCACCCTAGAAAACAAAAATGGGAAGAAACTGAGGGTAATGCTGCTCAATGCCAGAAGTCTAAATCTCAAAATGCACGCACTCGAGGCCCTTCTCAGTATGGAGAACATCGATGTCTGTGCTGTAACTGAAACCTGGTTCAAGGCTCCTGAGAGCACCCGGCACTATTAGGTTTTACCTCATATCATGCGTTCTGGCCCCAAAACCCGGACCACACCACAAAAGGAGGGGTGTATCCATATTCATAAAGGATACCCACACCTCCAGGTTGGTGGCAACGCATAAGCTTCAAAACCATCCAGGTGCAACTAACCATAGGCAAAACTGCTCTACAAATTGTAGCATGCTACAGGCCACCCTCTCAAACTCAGGAACCCCACACAGCCTTCCTGAAGACACTGGAGGGTATAAATGTATCTCCAAACACCATCATATTGGGTGACTTCAACTACCGAATATAGACTGGGAACATTACTCAAGCCCTAACTTTCTAGCCCAACGGTTCCTGGAGTTCATAAATTCAAATGCCATGGAACAGCTAGTCACTGTTCCCACGAGAGGAGAAAATATACTAGATCTCATTGTCACAAACATGGGGACAAAATGCTCCACACCGAAGTATATCCCTCATTGGTGAGATCTGATCATAAACTAATCTCACTGGAAATCCACATCCCGCCCCACCCCAAACAAAAAGACCATAGTGAAGAACTTCTCTAAAGCAAACTTCACACTACTCAAGACTGGTGTGGTATCCTTCAAGGCCCCTGAGCCAGTGGAAACCACAACCCAAGCTGCGGAAGCCCTTACAAATGCCTTCTATGAACACCTCCAGGACTGCATGGATCAGGCAATCCCAAATAAAACCAAGACTCTTTTCACAAAGGGCAAACGTCCAGTCTGGTGGACCCCAGCCATTAACAAACTTTACAATAAGAGGAGAAAGCTATTACATGATAGAACAAAATCCATAAAAGGGAAGTCACCCCTGATCATTATTAGTAAAAAATACGAGCACTCATAAAATCAACTAAGGCCAATTTTGAGAGAAAAATTGCCATGGATTCAAAGGACAATCATAAGGCCTTTTTCAGCTATGTTAGGAACCTGGGTGGAAACTCCCAGATATGCTCAGAATTAGTCCAAAATGATACAAAAATCACTGAACCCACAGACATTGCCAACATACTGGCAGACAGGTTCAGTGCAAACTTCACCCCCTCTCCACCCCTAAAGGAGAGATAACTATCCCAGCCGAGTGTAGCCTCCCGGACATCTCAAATGCGCAGGTGAAAGCTGCTCTCTCAAGCTACAAACACAGCATCAATGGGACCGGATGGTGTCCCCGGCTGTGTGCTACACGAGCTAAATGAGGAATTAAACACGCACATAAGGCAGCTGTTTAATCTCAGCCTTACCACAGGATACGTGCCCAAGGAGTGGCGTACGGCAACTGTTGTCCCACTCCACAAAGGCGGTGCCTCTACGGACCCTGGTAATTACCGCCCCATAAGCTTAACAAGTCTAGTCTGCAAAGCTATGGAGAGGATCATAATGGAGCTCATAAACAAAGATATAGGGGACTTGCAGACATTGGACCCGACCCAGTTTGGCTTTGTCAAGGGAAGATCATGCCTTTTGAACTTGGTCGACTTCTTGAAACAGTCACCAAGGCCATTGATGAGGGAAAGGCAGTCCATACAGCCTACCTTGACCTTGCAAAGCTGCGACACAATACCCCACTCGGTATTGTAGAAAAACTACCAGCTTAAATGTAAACCCATATGTCACAAGATGGGTTGCAAACTGGCTTAAGGACAGAACCCACAGGGTTAGAGTTGCTGGCGCTGTGTCAGACTCCAAGCCGGTCACAAGTGGTGTCCCACAGGGCTCGGTCCTTGGCCCCTATTGTTTGGCATCTACTTCTCAGAAGTACAGGCCAACATAGGAGGACTTTGCTGACAAAGTTTGCAGACGACTGCAAACTGGGCCATAGTGGAAAGTGCATCAGACACGGATATCCTTCAGAAGGGACTCACGGAAACAGATAGCTGGTGCCAGAGCCATGGCCTGAAGTTAAACGCCAAAAATGTATAGTCATACCCTTCGGGAAAAACAAGGTAACCCCAAGCTACCATATAGGTGGCAATCCACTAAGCACAGAAGAGGTTATCAGGGACCTGGGGACCCAGGTTGACAGTGGCCTTTCTTTGACACTCACATTGCTAAAGTGGTTAGAAAGACCTTCTACATTGCCCACCTGATCATGAAGGATTCACATCCAGATCTAGTGAGGTTATTGTTCCCTGTACTCTTCACTTATCAGACCAATGATCGAGTACAGTGCCCCATTCGGGATGTATCTCACCCGACATCTGCAGCAATTGGAGAGACCCCAAAAGTTCCTCACCGAAGGATAAAGGGACTCCAAAATCTGTCATATGCTGCCAGATTGAAGAAACTCCAGCTCTATTCAGTCGCATACCGTCTGCTCAGAGGTGACATGTGCCTGACATACAAGGCCATGTCCAACCCGGAATTAATGGACATGCTCCACCTCAAAAATCCAAATCCACCAAAACCACTAGAGCAAGCGACTTAAACCTTAGCACGGATATAAATAGGACGTGCTGGAGGGATAGATTTATCACTCAGAGACTCCCTATGCTGTGGAATAAAATCCCAGTCCATGTGAGGCAGAGCACCTCGCTGACTCTGATCAAGAGAAATCTAGACCTGTGGATGGGAGATCGAGGTTTACCAGGAATCATCTCTGTGTCACTGCTGGACAGAGGCACAACAAACTAATGGGCACAGTATTTTTTCATATAAGGGGTGGCGTAAGCCACAAAAATTTGGGCTAGGCTTATAAATGCCTTAGGGCAGATAGCCTAGTATAAACCTATGAACCTATGAACCTATGAACTGTATCACTGGCCTTCTTATTTTTGGTGGTTCGTTAGATACTGCTTTAGACTTGTATTTCTATTCTGTCTTTTATAAGTAGTTAACCATCCTGCTAGGGTCCCCAATATCCTTGATGTAGTCCCCACAAATATGATCACTTCTTGCACATATCCTTGTGTATCATCATACCTTGTTAAATCAGATCTTTTAAAATTGGTGCTACTTTCTCTGTAAATGTCTCTGTGTTTAGGGACCCTCTTCAGTTACTTGATGTCTAAAATAAATTATGCTGTAATCCTCCCCCAGTGGATTCCATTCCTAAAAATGCTGCCTGTTCCTCTGACGAAAGAAAGAAAATCCTTAATGCTTATTAGAGATCTCATTCTACCTGCCTTAACAGCACACTTAAGAAAACTAGCAAAGAGCTTAAGGGAACCACTAAGAAGCTTAGTATGAACTTAAACCCAAAACAACTACAAATCTTTGTTTAACTATGCCCAGAAGTTAATAACTAACACCCAACAATTTTTGGAGCCAGTCCAGAAATTCTGACCCTAAGAAAATAGCTAATATCATCATCATCTTCTTTCAGCTGTTCCCGTTAGGGGTCACTACAGCGGATCATCTGTTTCCATTTCTTCCTGTCCTCTGCATCATGCTCTTTCACACCAACCAACCATGTCCTCTCTCACCACATCCATAAACCTTATCTTAGGCCTTCCTCTTTTCCTGTTACCTGGCAGCTTCATCTTTAGCATTTTTTTCCCAATATACCCAGTATCCCTCCTCAGCACATGTCCAAACCAACGCAATCTCGCCTCTCTTGCTTTGTATCCAAACTGTCCAACCTGAGCTGACCCTCTAATATACTGATTCCTAATCCTGTCCATCCTAGTCACACCCAGTGCAAATCTTAACATCTTTAACTCTGCCACATCCAGCTCTGACTCCTGCCTTTTCGTCAATGCTACCGTCTCCAACCCATATAATATAGCTGGTCTCACTACTCTCTTGTAGACCTTCCCTTTCACTCTTACTGGTACCCATATGTCACAAATCACCCCTGACACTCTTCTCCACCCATTCCACCCTGCCAGTACTCTCTTCTTCACCTGTCTTCCACACTCACCATTACTCTGAACTGTTGATCCCAAGTACTTAAACTCATCCACCTTTACCAACTCTACTCCCTGCATCCTCAACATTCCTCTACCCTCCCTCTCATTTACACACATATATTCTGTTTTAGCCCTGCTGACCTTCATTCCTCTCCTCTCTAAAGCATATCTCCACCTCTCCAGGGTCTCCTCAACCTGGTCCCTACTCTCACTACATATCACAATGTCATCTGCAAACATCATAGTTCACGTGGCCTCCTGTCTAATCTCATCTGTCAACCTGTCCATCTCCACTGCAAATAAGAAAGGGCTCAGAGCTGATCCTTGATGTAATCCAACCTCCACCTTAAACATATCTGTCACTCCCACCGCAGTCTCACCAATGTCACACTACCCTTGTACATATCCTGTAGAAAATAGCTAATATCCTAGCTAACAAATTTAGTGCAAAATTTACTCCAGCTACAGATGTTCTTTGTAGTCAGTGTTACACTACTGATTCTTGGGTCTTCCTGCCATGCTGTAGCCTGTGATCATCTGCAGTTATAACTGTTCCACAATCCCAGTCACTCCTTTCAGTTTCATTATACAATGATTTAATAGGTCATAAAATCCCTTAGCTAGAGCTGGGGCGTCAATGTTCAGGGATTTGGGGTGACTGGACCATTTATATTTTTCAGAAGGTTCAATTAAATCCAATAGGTTGGGTTTTCAAAATCCCTGAATGCAGCTAGATTACTTGTACTAGTGATGCTGGTCTTGAGGCATACAGTGATGACTAAATATTCTGGTTTAACCAGGTGCAGGGATTCTTGTGGCACTCAGTGGGTGAGGGGGGGTTGATTTAGACACTGTCTAGGAGATTTGGGTTACTAATGACAGTAACTGTTTGTTTAAGGAATCTGGAGTTGATTCATAGGTTCATAGGTAGGTACTAGGCTATTGACCCTAGGGCCTATATAAGCCTAGCCAAACAGTACCCTGGCTTTTGACACCCAAATTATTTTCCTGTGCTCCTGTCAGGCAGAGCCACAGAAGTGATCCCCAGGGTGAATTTCCTATCTCCCATCCAATCATCAAGATTTTTCTTGAAGAGTGCTAATGAGGAGCTTTGTTTGATATAGATAGGTAGTTTGTTCCAGAGTATGGGAAGTCTCTGGGACAGGAATCTATCTCTCCAGCATGTTCTGTTTATTGTGGTGACAAGGTTTAGGCCCCTAGAGCGTGTAGCTCAGAGGGATTGGGATTTTTTTAAGTGGAGCATGTCCAACAGCTCTGAGTTTGACATAGCTTTGTATGTTAGGCAGAGATCTCCTCTGAGTAGGCAATATGCGACAGAGTAAAGCTGGAGTTTTTTGAGACGGTTTGCATAGGGAACCTGTTTGAGGCCAGTTATCCGATTTGTGAGGTATTTCTGTGGCCTTTCCAGTTGTGAGGTGAATACCAAAAGGGGCATTGTACTCTATAATGAGTCTAATGAATGATGAGTAGACGGGAACAATGACCTCTTTTTTCCTGGATGAGAAACCATTTGTGATGAGGTGTGCCATGTAGAAGGATTTCCTGACTACTGTGGTGATGTGATTATCAAAGGAGAGACTACCGTCCACCTGTGTCCCAAGGTCTCATCACACTTTCGATGTTAAGTAGACTACCACCTATGTGGTAGTTCATGGGTACAGAGTTTTTATGAAAAATAGATGAAAATGCACTTTTTGGCATTGAGCTTGAGGCCATGGCTTTGACACCAGGCATCTGTCTCAGTGAGGTCTTTTTGTAGGATGTCCACATCGTTAGGAGTTTTGATTATGGCTTCTAGTTTGCAGTCATCTGCGGACTTTGTTAGCCAAAGACCTTCTGTGTTAGCCTGTACTTCAGAGAAGCAGATACCAAACAGGAGAGGATCTAGGACTGAACCCTGTGGCACTCCACTTGTCACTGGTCTGAAGTTGGATTTAGAGTCTGCTACTTTCACAGTGTGGGTTCTGCCAGTGAACCAGTTGGCAACCCAACTTGTGACATAGGGATTTATACCTAGTTTAGTGAGTTTATCTATAATTCCAGAGTGGGGGATGGTGCTGAAAGCCTTGGCGAGATCTAGATAGGCTGTGTGAACCACCTTACCCTCATCTACGGCTTTGGTGACCACTTCAAAGAAGACTATCAGGTTTAGGAGACATGATCTGCCTTTTACAAACCCAAACTAGGTAGGGTCCAGAGTTTGGAGATTAGCAATGTCTTTGTTTATAAGTTCCAAGATGATGTCCTTGATGTCATTAGGAAAGGATAACAGCTGCTAGATGGTTAGGTGGACCAGCTGATATTTGGGTAATTAAAGTCTCCTAATAAACAGGTGTTTGGTTTGACATACAGCTAGAGGAGCATGTTTAGGTATTCAAGATGTTCCTCCAGAGGCATAAATGTCAATTTGTAGTTACCAATAAAGTATTATTATTATTAGTAGTAGTAGTAGTAGTAGTAGTAGTAGTAGTAGTATTAAAATGATTACAACCTATACTAATTCAAGGCTGAGGTCATTTGGGATGGGACACATGGGCATGAGATATCAAATAAATATGGATATGCTCTTGCCACTACAGGTGATCTGAACAAGTGATAGACAGTGAAATCTGTAATAGAAGGAGTGTGTCACTGGAGTGGAACCACCTTACTGTAACTAAGCAGTTGTGTATCTTCTCTATGTAAAGGGCACTTTCTGGGTCAATCATTTTGGCTCTGAGGCTTCTTGTTTTGAGCAGAGCCTAGCAGATTGGAATGTATCAGTTTGAACTATCTTCTAATTTGTCTTTATCTAAAAAAAGACATTATGGAAGTGGAAGAGGTTAATATCAGTATCCAACAACCCGTAAAGGACAGATTCAGCCCATCCAGTGATATACTCATGTCATCCATGCAGGGTGCACCTAATTGTCAGGCATACTGCATGAATTGCCCCTTCTGTGTGCTACGGCAGTGTTAGTTCTAGTACTAATGGGCATACTCTGGTTATGCCTGTCAACTGCTGAATGGTGCTCGTGTTTGGGCCACTGTTTTTGTAACTATTTTGACATAGTCCATATGTTGCTGTATGTATCAGTACAGTAGGCTGAGTCTGCCATGTCTTTGCATGTGCCTTAGTCATACAACAATGAACCAGCATTGTCCCAGTCCAGCTTACATGGACCCCCCACAATTATGCATTGCACCACACATATTTTTTCTCTTCATATACGCCCAGGGGGACTGCCTAGGATCCATTTCCTCCTTCCCTTTGATATACACTGCCTGGAGTTCTCATTTGTCTGGCAGGTCAGAGCTATTATCTACATTACTACTGCACAGAAAACTCACAGCCTTGCTAATGTTTTCCTTTGTTATGTATCTCTCTCTCTCTCTCTCTCTCTCTCACTTGCTATTTGTTGTTTTATTTTTCTCCATTTATATTACTTTTTTATGCAGTCAGCCACGGCTGTGATGTGGCAGTGGTCTTCTCACTATTGCCATGCTCTGTCATACCCTGCTAGGTCTCAAGCTACCTCCAGGCCTGTCTTTCCACAGGGTGGCAAATGTCATCCAGCAGAAGTGACCTGGAGAGTTCTGAGGTGGCTTCTACTAGTCTGTCATCAAGTGTGTGTCACCGCTCTTCTGAGAATGCTGCTGGTATGTCACAAGATATTACCCAGGAGCAGTGCTGGTGGACTGGTGGCTTAGCACCTGCATTGACTGCACAGAGAATACTGTAGTGCAACTGGCAGAATTGCACCACTGTCTGGCACTGCCCATCAAGCCATCAGTGGTTGGGCCCAGTAGGGATGTCAGCCACAGAGGTGACTGACCTCTGGCTTAGTGCAACACTGGGCAGTGTGAAAGTTAGCTGTCACTCCTCCCTTTCACACCTCCCAGTGTTCCCTTTCTTTATGTTTTACTTTCCTCCCCAATTTATAGCCCAGTCTTCTTCACCACCCTTTGTCCTCTCCTCTGTGTCTGTTTGTATGTTCTTTGCATTCCCAGTTGTGTACCAGCACTTCCTCTATGAGTCTCTGTGTTTGTTCATTTGTTTGTTTGCCCTTGCTACCATCCCAATACCCTCTTTCCTACCCACAACTTTCCTTATTTCCTTTTCCCTACCCTTGTTAGAAAAACAAAATGGGCATCTGTCCCACAAAAAATACTTCCCCACCCCGTCCTACTCTTCCTTTTCCATTGCCATTTTGTGCATTCCTCTGTGTGCTCTTCTGCCTTTCTGACTGTTGTATACATGTATTTTCTTCTCATTTATGGCAATAAGTTATTAGGAACTTGGCAAACCCTTATTATGGCTTTCAGCATTTGCCATAGCAGTGTGGCCTTGTGTTGTGAATATGCATCGTTGCAGCTCTGCTATACGCACACTACTGGATTCCTCGGGTTACATGACCAGTGTTGTGCTATGCTTCTCTTCACATGCTTTGTGTGGTTTTCCGCTACCACATTCTTTAATTATTTAATCTCCACTGTACTGATTGGCTCATGCCACATTGTTACTCAGCCTCAGGCCTCATCAACCTACTTTGATCAAGCTAATTAGCTATTATGCAACTATGTAGCTCATGTTTCCATATCCCATTTAAACACTTTTTGAGGTTCAGATTTTTAAGAACTTGGATTTTGTTACTACCTTTCTCATATATTTAGTTATTTTTCATTTTAAATGTTTATGTGGGAACAAGCAGTTGTAATGCAAATTAAAGGTCAACATATTTATTATTATTTGGCATATATTCTAGCAGTATTAATATACTTTTCAAATGTTTATCTAAGACAAATAAACACTGTTAAAGTTTGTACATTCATCGGTTCATAAAGTGTATACTAGGCTAACTACCTGTAGGGCCTTTTTAAGCCTAGCCATGCAAACCAAATCTCAGACAGCTTCTGCTACCCTTGATAAATGTAATCAGGGGCTTGGGAGATGAAACCTTTACAAGCACCGGGTCTTGGAGATGAATCATTTAGAGGCTGCCTGTATCCATTAGAGACATAGGTGCTAAACCAGGAATGAATTTCCTGTTCCTCATCCAGTTGTCCAATTTACACTTGAACTGAGTTAGAGAGAACTCTGCTTTATATGGATGGGGAGCCTGTTCCACAGAAGTGGTAGTCTCTGGGATACATACCTGTCTTTCTATCAGGTCCTATTTATATCACAGGCAAGGTTTAAGTCTTAGAACAGGTAACTCTGGTGCTGTCTGTTTTGCAAATCTGCAGGAGGTCCATCAGAGTGGAATCTGACAATGCCTTTTATTCCAGGCATAGATTTCCCCTCAACAGCCTAAAGAAGACAGAATACAGGGATAGGGCTTTGAGGTGATTTGCATAGGACATGTTATTTATGCCCTATATTCTTGTAGTGGGGGAAGTTCCAGTTGTAGGATGTGCCTAGTTAGTTGCATACCAAAGAGGGCATTGTACTGAATGATACGTCTGATGCTGTATAGAGTGGAACAATGACCTCTTTGGACCTAAGTGCCATACCTTTGTTTATAAATTGCACAATGTAGAATGATTTCCTCACTACTGTAGACACCTAAAGGTCAAAAGCTAGATTACTGTCTATGTGTGTCCCCAAGTCCCAGACCGCTGGGTCAATTCTTAGGGGTGTGTTCTTAATATGATAGGAACTGGGGTGAATGACTTCCTGAGGGCTACTATTATGCACTTCTTGGCATTTAGTTTTAGTCCATGGCTTTGAATCAAGTTATTTTCTGTGTCAGCCCTTCATGGAGAACATTATTGTCGGTTCATAGGTGTGTACTAGGCTAATGGCCCTGGAGCCTTTACAAGCATAGCCTATAGGGTTACCGTGGCATCATGCCACCTGACCTTAGTTCCCAGTGCCTCTGTCGAGTAGAGCCACTGGAGTGATCCCTGGGGTGAATTTTCTATTTCCCATCCACTCATCAAGATTTCTCTTGAAGAGGGCCAGTAAGGTGCTCTGTTTGACATGCATGGGAAGTCTATTCCATAGCATGGGCAGTCTCTGGGTTATGAACCTGTTCCTCCAGCACGTTCTGTTGATTGTGGTAATGAGGTTGAGGTCTCTGGAGCACGTGGTGTGAAGGGATTGGGATTTCTTCAAATGTAGCATTTCTAACAGGGCTGGGCTAGACATGGCTTTGTAAGTCAAACAGAGATCGCCTCTAAGGAGGTAATATGAGATGGAGAATAGTTGGACTTTTTTGAGTCTGTCCATATAGGACAAGTGTTTAAGGCCTAGGATGCTCTTTGTGAGGTAATTTTGTGGCCTCTCCAATTGTTGCAGATGCCTAGTGAGGTACATGCCAAATGGGGCATTGTACTCAATGATTGGCCTAATGAGGGAAGAGTAGAGGGAGACAAAGACCTCTTTCTTCTTGGATGCAAAACCCTTAGTAATGAGATGTGCCACAAAGAAGGACTTTCTGACCACAGTAGCAATGTGGTGGTCAAAAGAGAGGTTGCTGTCAACCTGTGTTCCCAGATCTCTTATAACGCCTTCTGTGTTCAGTGGACTACCATCAATGTGGTAATTCATGGGAACCAGGTTTTTCCCAAAGGAGATGACGACACATTTTTTGGCATTGAGCTTAAGGCCATGGTTCTGACACCAGTTGTTGGTGTCAGTGAGGCCTTTCTGTAGGATGTCGACATCACTTGGGGAGTTAATAATAGCTCCCAACTTGCAAGCGTCTGCGAACTTTGTCAGTCAGAGTCCCTTCAGAGAAGTAGATACCAAACAGGAGAGGACCCAGGAACGAACCCTGTGGGACTCCACTCGTGACTGGTCGGCAGTCTGACTTGGAGTCAGCTATTTTCACATTGTGGGTTCTATCTGTGAGTCAGTTTGCAACCCACCTAGTGATATAGGGGTTGATGCCTAACTTACTGAGTTTTTCTATGATTCCTGAGTGGGGAATGGCATCAAAGGCCTTGGCCAGATCAAGGTAGGCTGCATATCTCTCAACCTGAAAACATCAAAAATCTGGACAAGGCCCATAAAAAATAGGTACAAATCTGTACACTGATTAACATAAAATTTGCATACATAATTGCATAACCCCACCCACTCCAATGAATTGTGGGATGCCAACTTTCAAACACAAACCGAAGAACAGACAACTGAAATATGGCACCAGAGTCCCCTGCCCTGCAGCCATTCCAATGTCCCATTACCTGGCTATTTCAACCCATTTACCATAAACACTAGTTGTGCATACTGCTTTACTTCTACAATGATACTGTCTCACAATGAAAATAGACTTGGCATTAAAACTTCTCTGCCCTTGAAACTTGCATTCATTGAAACAGCAGTGAAACCCACACCACATCCAAAGAAAATCTTTATCCGCCACTGGCCAGATGCATTACCTTTGGGCTATTTTCAAATCATAGGCCCCTTGCACAAAAAAGAAACATACATGCTTGATACACCTTCCTGAATTTATTAAATTATATTCCTTGTATAATACAGCATACTTGTTAGACTTAGGTTAAGAGCGCATTTTAAATTTGTTTTAACATTTTTCCAGTAGGCAATGAATCAAAATGCATGAACCAATGACAAAACTGCCCATTTCAGAACATTACCATCATAAAAGTCTACTTCCATACACCAAAAACCAGGGACTTATTTTTAAACATAAAGTTAACAGCAGTCTTAGTAACTCTATCCTTGCACACTCGGATTTCAAACAGCTGAAAGCTCTTAGGTTCATAGGTTAGTACTAGGCTAAGTGCCCTTGCGAGCCATTGTAAGCCTAGCTAATTAGCCCTTGTGAGCCTCAAACCCTGCACCTTGTGTTTGTAAGGCAAACAATACATAAGCTTAAAAGCAGCTACTGCAGAGGCCAGTTCTTCACAAGTTTGCTAATCATCATCTGTCAGATCAAAGTAAACTTGCTGGCACACCACAAGAAATTTTGCAGATATTATACAAAAATATTAAATCCAAAATGAACAAACACTGCACAAAAGACTGCCATAAAATGTTGACAATTAGAACTTTACTGTTTCTAGCAGTCACAGTTCTTTGCTGACAATTTAAAGCTGCTCCACACTAGTGTAGCTTAACTTACACAGCACCTCACGTACTTCATACAGATCAAGGCAAACAACCTATCAAGGAAGTCCATCAACTCTTTCCCCTCATTTATACAACCAGATAAAACACATACTCAGAAAAGCACAATCTCTATGATCAATTTGGTTACCAACTCACAATTCATACATTTTGCTGGCATCATTTTTAAACATGTCAATAAATATAACAAGTATTTTATCAACAGTGAACTTACCACACACAATTAATCACTACTGCTGATTGTCTTACAAACCAAATTGAGTTTGGCAAATAAAGTGAACTGGTTATAAACATCAACCTACACTCACTCACTTAGTGCTGTACTACAACACCAAACCATTACTTTTGGTCAAAATAACTAGTGTGTATTGTATTAGATGTGCACCTCTTACAAAGAAATAACCCATTGACTTTGACAAGTGCTGTGTGAATGGACAAATCAAGAATACTGATGCAGAACTGAACTATTCATGATACTAAGTACCGTCTTGAACTCATTAAATTAATACTACATTTACTTGAATTTCACCCAAAGTAGCATTAAGATATGCAATAAATGTGAAACTAGTTTGGCTGCATTAATAGAAAAAAAGCACAGTATCTACTTCAATAATCTAATAATTTCGCTTTAAATTATAACACTAGATAACCAGTACACGAACTGCCACTGACATCCAGACCCTTAAAAACAGCTGTAGACAATAAAGGAGGATCTCGGCAACATGGCATGCACAGAAAAATTAAAAATGGGATCTGCGGAACCGAGAGGCAAAGATAGTGTGCAATTCGGATCACAGGAAGATACCAACCAGATCACTCACCCACTACATCAGTTGAGTTTATCATACTGCATAAAAGTTACTATTTTCCTGTGAAAATAAAACGATCCCTCTTTGAGGAGAGATCTGAGTAATCAGCGCCAAAACACGAGAAAGAGGAAGGATAAACCAACCTAACAGACATAGCCAAGCCTGTCAACCTGCAGACAAACACAGATTAAGAAAGTTATCACCTCAGCTCTACAAGCCTCTTTATGAAACTTAACATCCCCCAAAAGAAAAGCTTTTGCAGCAATGAAACAGACTTCTACTCTACTACAACATCCTGCCAAACCGCATTAAAAAAAGAGTACTGGCTGTTAACGTGGCGAAACAGTCAACGTTTGATTTACCCAACCTTTACATAAATATAGGGGAAACAGCAATTATGTTATCAACTGGTTCATAAAAAACAATCCGCTTAACGAAACCGCTAAAAAACTGCATATACATGCGTTGGGCCAATCTCTGCAGCTGCCAGGGAACGGTATCCACCACACTCCCAAACTCAATGAAGTATACGAACCCAATTACGGGAGGCAGTAGAAATAAAACAGAATGTAATGATCCTTTTCTTATCTATGGATCTGTATCGGGAACATATACGTTTTCTTACTTTACTCAAAAGGCTCTCAGACTATGCTCTTATTTTTTTAATTACATTTCAAACTGTATTTCTCAGCCACAGTATCACGCTTTTTTTACATGAAAATGTCTTTTGAAAATAAAAGGTAGATACTTAACAGGCTTACAATTCAGTGCGCTCCGTTCACAGAAATGAGCAGTACCTCCTACCTAGTAGCTCAGTCGTTTCCTTTAGTGCGCTTGGATTTCAAACAGCCAGCCAGGAAAGCCCTTGAGCTCAATTCCGACAGGCTGGTGGAGTTGATGTCATTGCGCACGTGATGACGTCAGCTCAAAAAGCGTGGAAAAAAAATAAAAAAAAAAACTTGAAAAAAATCGGGAATGAATGAGTGCCATTCGGGAATCGTGGCACCCCATTATTTAGACCCCAAAACTCGGTAAAAACCGAGTAATTCGGTACGGTTGAGAGGTATGGTAGGCTGTATGAACCACCTTGCCTTCATCCACAGCTCTAGTGACTAACTCAAAGAAGTCAACCAAGTTGAGCAGGCATGATCTACCCTTCACAAAACCAAACTGTGTGGGATCCAGAGTTTGGAGATTCCCTATATCCTTGTTTATTAGGACCATGATGCTGCGTTCCATAGCTTTGCATATCAGGCTCGTCAGGCTAATGGGGCAATAGTTCCCAGGGTCTGTAGTCGCTCCACCTTTGTGGAGAGAGATGATTGTAGCAGTGCGCCATTCAGTAGGGCCAAAGCCTGAGGTGAGGCTGTGATTGAACAGGACACCCAGATGAGGTGCCAGTTCACTCTGTAGTTCATGTAGAACACAGCCAGGGATATTGTCAGGTCCCACAGAAGCTGTATTCTTGGCCTTGGACAGTGCTGGGGATTCTATGACTAGAAATGCACTAGACATTTATATGGAAAGCTAAGAGGGCTGAGGGATTATTTATTTCCGCTTGAAGCACAATGACAATATAAAAACAATTCTTATTTTGATGATGGCCTGAATTACAGCTTTTCAATTGCACTTGCTGTGAAAATACTTTGTAAAAACTATTAGGATTTAGTTGCTAAACATACATTAACCACTGGGTGTCACCATAAGTATACATTATGAAATACTGGCTTTACAGCATTTGTATACGGTACTTTTTGAAAACTGTTTATGTATATGGAGTTTCACGTAATTATTATTTTTTCCCTTAGCTTTTGAGTTATATGTAAGATGCAGTAAACAGTAAAATAAACTAAATAAACTGAATGTTTCAGTGAAGTATATTAATCATAGTAAGGATCTTACTTATGTGATCTACAGAACTGATGAGTATAGCTTGAAATCCGCTCTATTTAAATAGTGTTGCAACTGCTTTTCTTCAGTAAGTACTTTTAATTAGTAGTATTTGGCCATTTTTGTAATAGTTAATGTTCTAATCCATAATCTAGTCATTTAACTCATTACAGGTAAGTGTGCCTCCAGGCATTTCTGCAGTTAGTTCCCACTGCAATTTGCCAGAAGTAAGGTGATAACTTCATTTTTTTAAAGTCTCAAGCCACACCTACTGGCAATTAAAGACACACTGAAAAGAGCTGCACTGGAGGGAATGAGTTAAGTATGTGTAGGAGCCAAGTCTCCTGCAGTGTCTTGATACAAATTATGTCGTCCTTTTTTTCCCATGGGAAAAAGGGAGAACTCAGCACCACCACTAGTTACAAAGTAATAGATTTGCCCATGGCATTGATAATAGAATTCTAACATAAAACTAAATAACACATTTGCATTGCATTACTGTGCAGCAAAAATTAGTATTCTGCAACTTTTCAGCTCAGCGAGGTGATTCAGCGTTTACATCTCTGCCTTGCACCTCCAGGGTCCATTCAAGTCTTAGACCTCTGGTTACTGGCTGTGTGGCATTTGCATGTTCTCATTATATCCATGTGGGATTTTTTCAATTTCTTTCTGCCTCTAAAACTATTCTGGATAATTATGTACTCTAAATTCCTCATACATACTGCATTGTGACAGGATCATGGCTGAAATGCGATCATGAAGCAAGAGTTCATAGGATAATAGGAGGTTTCTAGGCTATTGACCGGAGGTCATTTCAATCCTAGCCATTTCATCCCAATGTAATGCCATAGATACTCTAGTCAATACCCAGGATTGTACTTAGTAATGACTGCTCATCATACCTCTCAACCTCTTAGAGTGAAAAATCTGGACAAAGTCATAAATAAAAGTGGGACAAAGGCACAAAAATAGGGACACTTTTTAAATATTGCTCTTACAAACTTAGAAATTTGACAGAATCAAAGATTTTGCATTAGCATGAACTTTCTGTAGGGCATGAAGTCAGAAACTCATTTGTCATTATTTTCTAACTTCAGTCTTTAATGATTTGCCACTAATTTGTCAGAAAACCACAATTTTATGAAAAACGCACCGAAAATATGAGGCAAAAATCTGTACAGTTGAGAGGTATGCATGCCCATGTCCAGGAGGGTTGTGGGCACTATCCCTAATAAGAATTTACGGTACCCCATCTACTCGTCCAGGTTCCTTTTGAATCTGGGCATTTAATAAATGTTTAATAAATAATTAAGCATTTTTTATCCATGGGCAGCAGCTGGAATTAATGGAAATTTAAACAGTACTTATGAGTGAATATATGTATTTTTATGCTTGTGATAACATGACTTACTGGGTTGCTATTAATGCACTACAGTACGGCGATAGCATTGTTACCTCACAGCAAGAGGTTCTCCCATTTGATTCTCGGCTTGGCTTGGGAGTGCCTTCTGTGTGGAGTCTGCATGTCCTCCCCACAGTTGGGTAGCGTTCAAAAGACATGTGTGTTCAAATGGCACCTCGTTTCATAATAATCTACTGCCAATCATTAGCGAACCGGAGTTCCGCTTGTGGCGACCCCTTATCGGGAAAAAGCCGAAAGACAAACAACAACAGATTTATATATATTCCAGGCCATTTTAGTTACAATAAGGTGGTGTTGTGTTGTAGTAATGTATATCCAATGTGAGAAGGTAATATTTTTGGAATTTATCTTGTCAGGTGCATCTGATGTACCTATTCCTGGTCTGGAGTGGAATGAGTTCTATGAAGAGTGTCCTTGTAATGAAAACATTTTTGTAGTATCTGCTAGACTTGCTTCTGAGCACACCTCTCAACCTCTCAGTGCAAGTAATCTGGATAAAGCCAGAAATAATTTTTTATTTATTTTTTATTTTACATTTGTTGACCGGGCTAGTCTAACTGGATATATGTCTATTTTCAGTAGAGGCCCTGGGAGAAAAGCTCCACATAAGCAAAATTTACAACTTCAGATACAGATAAGTAAATTTGTAACAACTTAAGGTACAGTACTATTTTAAGCTGAAGAATACACGTTATATAGACAAATATTATTATTAAAGTAGCAGAAGATAAGAAACAGATAGAGCAACAAACAATTTTTAAAGTGGCACACAATAAGAAAGAGAGGGGATGAAAAAATACACAAATAAATGTAACAGCTCAAGGAGCAGTATTTAGCAGAGAGTTATACCATTTATCTTATAGTAGCATAGCAACTTAAGGGGAGCATGTAGTAGGAAGTATAAAGACAGTTTATATGGATGTTTTTATGTGATAAATAGATTACTGCTGCTAGCTAAACAAGTACACAATTAGAAAAAGATTACGTGAATGAAACTGTTATCAAGACTAAAAAAGTAAAGGTGTGTCTACTGTCTGAGGCATGGAGAGAGTTGGAATTAAATTGCAAATGGTTATGTAGGTAGGGTTCAGAGAAAGTGTTGGTAAAATTAGTCTGGGTTATTACATGGGCATAACCAGTGGTTACAAAGGTATTCTCTGAGTTGTTTTTTGAACAGTTTCACTGAGGAGAGAGATAAGAGTTCATTGGGAAGGAGGTTCCAGGATTTACCAACAGTGTTGGCGAACGGCATCCTTAGTGAAGGAAATCATACACGGATCAGCCACAGGGATGTGAAATAGGAACTTATGAGTTTGTGACATGTTATAAATTCGACCAGTTTCTTGTGTGCAGATAGCTGAGTTTCAGGTAAAGTACATGCTACATTACAGGTATCTTCAAAGTATGTATTACAGGAGGAATGGCCAAAGGCTTAGGGGTCTCAAGCTGTTAAAGATCATAGCATCTTGTTGGTCTCAGAAATCTCAGGCATCTCTTTTTCTTCCCATTGGACGAGGGCCACCATTCTGTTAATGGTGTCTGAAAATTAAATTTCAAAGACTGCAGAAAATGAAGAAGTATTTTGTTTAAACTCTGACTGTAGGGAAAGTTCACAAGGGTGGACCACCAACTGTCCCCTGAAAATGCAGACCTATTAGTCTGACAAGTCTAATATGCAAAGTCATGGAAAGAATTATCATGGAAATGATCAACAAAGAGAGCAACCTTCAGACAATATATCCAATCCAGTTTGGCTTTTTCAAGGGATGGTCATGGCTTTTAAACCTGTTGGATTTCTACTTCTTTGAGAAGATCATCAAGGCAATGGGTGAGAGGAAAACTGTGCATACCACCTATCTGGACCCCACAAAGGCATTTGATAAAATACCCCAAGTAACCACATGTTGTGCTGGAGGACACACAAATCTGGGAAATAATAAAAACAAAACTCAAAATAATTGTACCGAAGACATTAGTACTAAGTGCTGCTCAGGTTCCCACTCTTCTGACCTGTTAACAGCTCTACAAATTATACCAACTAGTACAGTTACCTACACACAAACTTATTAAAACTAATATACACAGCCTTCAGGACCAAATTCTTCTGGCTCATCAAAATAACTTGAAACAATAAGTGTTATGGCCATTGCACTTAGCAACCATTACTCCACATTTACAATAGTGAACAATTGTGCAATCCCTAATCAACATAAACAACTACAGGTTAGGATCATAGAAAACCTGAATGAAGACTACTTAGACTGGCTCACTTCTGCCATAGACTGGAATTGCCTAATCCAGTCACTCAGTGTAGACAAAACAGTAAATCAGAAAACTAAATCCAGAAAAAATGCTTCACAACACTCTTTAAGCTGTCATGACTGAACAAATCCCTGTCCGCTTACTTAAAAAGTAGATCCAAGCTTTACTAAGCAACTATAAAATGTTCAGAAACAGAGACAGAAGACCAATTAAAGAACACAAAAATAAAGCTTTGATCAATTTCACTACTAGCAAAATCAGTTAAAATCCTATTGAAGTAGTCTCTTGCAACCGAAAAACGGATCAACTGCCTCCCCACCACCAACAGCGGAATTATTAAAAAAAAAACCTTTGTGAAAATGCTGTCCCATTTGCTAAAGGAAATTTTCCTACCAATTCTTATGCTTACAGGATGACAACTGATTCTATCTTAAAAGAACTAAGTATTTACATTGTAAAGAAATTACTAAAATAAAAAATAAAAACTAGTCTGATTTCTAACAGTTTGTTGCTTGTCTGTTATTTAAGGCTGGGTTCTTCATTTAGTCATATAGTGATGGGTGTACAGTCTTAGTGAGTGTTTCAGTGCAACAGTACCTTATTTTTTTCAAGGACTTGCTTGCAGGTTGTTGGTCATATTTGATGCATCCTTTACTTCTTTGACAGGTGCAGGTTGATTTCTGTTTTTTTGTGGCAAAAACATCTTCAGAAGCTTGTTATAGTCCCTTTAGAATGATTAGTCTTCATAATGGAGCCCTCAAGATCGTAGGGTGAACGATTTCACAAGCAAAGGTCCCTGGAGGAGGTTCCTTCCTATAATGCGCACATCGGAAACAGCAGTTAATTTTTGGTTCCTGCTTAGGCTATACTTCCTTTTCCTGTGTTTCTCGTGGCTCCCTTTTGGAATTAAGGGCCTAAATAGCCAGGGGAAACTCTCTGGGTTGGATTCCCATTTAAAATGCTCGCGAATCGGCTCGTTTCTTCACTCGAGGGTCGTTTATCATTTTTTTTGTTTTATTTCTTTTCTGAAGGTGGAATCTGCTTGAAAACGGCCAGGAATGTCTCTTTTGCCTCTTTGGGGTTAGCTGCCATGTATTTGACTTCTTTAACATAGAAAATTGAGAGGTTTGGGAATTTCATCTGGAGTTTGATTTTTTTCTCTATTAGAAATCTGCAGTATGGAAAAGGAGTTGTCTTCCTTGCCTTATCTGTATGGGAAGGTCTTGGCAAAGGAGATTTTGTTATTGTTCCAGGTAAGTGTGTCTTTTTTCTTAGCTGCCAGCATGATTTTGTTTACATCTTGATAGTTTAGTATTTTAATATATACAGGTCTTGGTTTCAGTGTTGATTGCATTTCCCTCAGAGCTCTATGGGCTCTTTCTATTGTCATTTGATGTATTTCTTCAGATTCATTTAGCAAGGAATTTATTATTTGTCTGATTGTTGGTATTAAGTGGTGTCCCACAAGGCTCGATCTTGGGACCCCTACTGTTCGGCATATACTTCTCAGAAGTACAGGCAAACACAGGAGGACTATGGCTAACCAAGTTCACCGATGACTGCAAACTGGGAGCCATAATTGACTCTCCAGCTGACACAGACATCCTCCAAAAGGGCCTTACTGAGATGGACACCTGGTGTCAAAGTCATGGCCTCAAGCTAAATGCCAAAAAATGCATAGTCATCCCGTTTGGGAAAAACAAAACACCCATGAATTACCACATAGGTGGCAGCCCCTTAGTACAGAAGAGGTAATAAGAGATCTGGGGACCCAGGTAGTTAGTAATCTCTCCTTTGACAATCATACAACTATTTTTGTTACAGATACATGGATTATTATTATCTGTTGTGGATGGTATGTTCTGTTTTACTTTATATATATATATATATATATATATATATATATATATTTATTTATTTAACATTTTATGTGTATATATATTTCATTTTCATATACCATATTATATTTAGTATATTTTTATTTTATTTTAATATTAGATGTATTGATAATTGTAGTGCCTATAAATGGCTAATTATTGACAATTGTAGTTTTGCTATTATTACTTGATATTATTTATATATATGTTTTATACATTTTTATATATATATATATATATATATATATATATATACTTGGGCTAATTATGTATTTTATATAATTCTTCTATGCCACATGTTATGTCCATGGAAAGGGAAGGTTACATATATATATATATATTTGCTTTTCATTTTTATACATGGTACTCTTAATACTAAAAACTTGATTAGCAATGGCTAAGTAATGAACGATTGCCTTTGCATATACATATATACTTTTAGAAAAGGCTCACTAAATTTATCTAGTGAAGCCTGTTTGGATCTGTATTGAATTGATGACATAATGATTATTTAATGATGTTCTGTGGATGATTAATTATGTTGTGAGGTATGTTTAATTGTATCTAATTGAATTAGTATAGAGTGTATATATAGTTAAGATATTTCAAATGATTAATGAAATCTAAAGAAGCGTGCCTTGGTAGCACGTGAAAGCGCTCATTTATCTGCAATAAATTTTGTTTATGTTTTATTTCGTGGTGGGCCTACCCTGTTTTTTCTTCATATAAAAACATATTGCCAAAGTAGTTAGGAAGTCCTTCTGTGTGGCCCATCTATTTACTAAAGAGTTCGCATCTAGAAATAAAGAGCTTATATTGTCCCTCTACTCGTCACTCATCCAACCCATCATAAAGTACAATGCCCCATTTGGGATGCACCACTCAAGACACTTCCAACAGCTGGAAAGACCACAAACGTACCTTACCAAGAGGATTACTGGCCTCAAACATATGTCCTATGCAGCCCGACTGAAAAAACTCTGGCTGTACTCCGTGGCATATCGCTTACTCAGAAGTGATCTCTGCCTGACTTGCAAATCCATGTCCAACTCAGAATTGATGGACATGCTCCACCTAAAGAAATCCAAGTCACTGCAAGCCACATGCTCTTGTGAGCTAAACCTCGCCACAACAATAAATAAAACATGCTGGAGGGATAGATTCCTGTCACAGAGACTCCCCATGCTTTGGAACAAAATTCCAATCTACATTAGGCAGAGCCCCTCACTAACACTCTTCAAGAGAAACCTTGATGAGTGGATGGGTAACAAAAAATCCACCCCTGGGATCACTTCATTGGCTCTGCTTGACAGAGGATCAGTTAATTAATCAATGGGTTTGACTGACACTTTGGCTAGGCTTATAAATGCCCTCGGGCAGATAGCCTAGTACCTACCTATGAACCTATGAACCTATGAACAAAAGCCCCAAAATAGGGACATATTTTAAATATTGGTCCTACAAATTTAGAAAGTTGCTAGAATTACATATCTTGCATTATACATTTTCTGAAGGATATGAGGTCTGAAACTAAAATGTGTGTCATTATTTAGTATTAATTAGTGATTTCAATCCTCATTCATTTGCCAGAAAATCACACATTTTATGAGGAATACGCGAAAAATAAGAGGCAAAAATCTAGACATTTTGAGAAAATCTGGATAGCTGAGAGATGTGCTTCTGAGTGTAGGACTTTGAAAATATATGCAGTATGGCTTCAAAATCTCACAGACATTGTAATAGTTTCAAACTATTCAAAATAAGGTTTTAACCTCCAAGTCTCACAGAACTGAATGCCATCAATGGGTTCAAAAGCTTTTCAGAAATTATTTCAGACACATCACTTGAAATGCATGCCTTTGGTATTACTAACCATTGTATGAATGGGTGTGGAAGTAATTGCCTTTAAAATAGGCTAATTGTATTTGTATTAATGGAAAACACTGTAATTCACATACTTTGGCTTAATTGGCTTTCTGCAACAAAATTATACCTCTCAATTTCTTAGAGCAAGAAATCTGGACAAAGGCCCAAAAATAGGAACAATTTTTAAATATTGCTCTTACAAACTTAGAAAGTTGAGAGAATAACAGATTTTGCATTAGCATGAATTTTATAAAGGATATGAAGTCTAAAACTCAAATTTCTGTCATTATTTTCTAACATCCATCCTCAATGATTTGTCAATGTTTTGCCAGAAAATGACAATTTTTGCAGAAACACACCAAATTATGAGACAAGAATCTGGATATTCTGTGAAAATCTGTACAGATGAGAGGTAATGCTGTGGAATAAAATCCCGGTCCATGTGAGGCAGAGCACCTCGCTGACTCTGTTCAAGAGAAATCTAGACCTGTGGATGGGAGATGGAATCATCTCTGGGTCACTGCTGGACAGAGGCACAACAAACTAATGGGCACAGTATTTTTCATATAAGGGTGGTAAAGCCCATAATAATTTGGGCTAGGCTTATAAATGCCTTAGGGCAGATAGCCTAGTATAAACCTATGAACCTATGAACCTATGAACCTATGTTTAGTATCATGCTGTGTAGCTTTGGTAGGGCAATACGTTTAAGCAATTGTAGCTGTAAGATCCTATGTAACTCATCCTGAGAGGGTTCATTTTGGCATAATGAGTTGTCTACCACTGAGGGACACTTTTAAAACTCCTCTAAATTTGTACTGTATATGACCAAGAAACTGTAACAACATATTGATTGTGATAGATTAATAGTGGTCACTTGTGTTTGCTGTCAGGGTGGTCTTGTCTTACTTGGCGGCACAACACAAAAGGCTATAGATTTTGTCTCTCTCTCTCATTCTTCAAACAGTATTCAGCTTATGTGCGTAGTGTTTTTCCACCACTCAGTACATAATGTGATTGGATGATATGAAACAAAAGGCCCAGGCTGTTTGTCAGACACCACAGTGTATATTATAGATAACGCTGTCAATGTAGTACTAAGCAGACATTGTGTATGAATGGTGTGGTGCAGAAAGCTGAAAGGCTTGTGTCATGTCACTTTCATAGAGAGCAAAAGGCTGCAGCATATATATATGCATACCCAATATCTTTCCAGCTCATACTGGGGGGACATTGTTCATGTTTTCTCAGAAGGTAAGACTTAGCTGTAATTATCAAACTACATAGCTGGTCTATGTACTGAAAAGTGTGCTGCAGTGGATGTTCAAGATACTGTAGAACCTCTGTTAAGATAAACTATGCCATTTAGTTCTGGTATTAACATTTGTCTTGCTATACAAGGAAAGGGCAGTTCAAGGTGCTTAGTGTTTTGTTAACAACTTATTTCATACCGTATCCACTAAGAGTTGCTGGAACAGATTCAGGATGCTTTCCACCCCATCCCAGATGTCAGAATGGCTCCTGCCACCTCTGGCTCTGTCCGTGGCATCACCTGTCTGATTAATGTCTCCCCTCCCCTTCTCCTTTCAAGTAGCAGAGCTTACACCTAGATACTCAGTCCTATCCACTATGCCCTTCTGGTGACCAGGTCTTGCTTCTTACTGAAAGATGTTGGTGCTACAAATGAACACCCTACTTCTGCAATATTCCTTAGATTCATGCAGTTTTCAAGGCAGAGTCAATCAAGAGACCATAATCACCTTGCCACTACCCACCCTCATAGGTAAATGTCTAACCCAGTAGAGAAAAATAAGTTAGGCCAAGATAAATATATGTGCACCTATCCAGTTTTCAAGGTTTGCCTTAATGGAAGTGACGGTATCTGTCTGCTTTATATGCAACAGAAGTAGAGATGGGAAAGCCCTCAGTTATAAATCTCTCCCTCCTGCTTGTAGTATTTATTTATCGATAGTGATTCAAGCCTTTTGTTCAAGTTTTTGTGGAGCCATTTGATTTGTATAGATGCAGGAGATCAAGGACAGCTGGGTCTTTAACAGCATGGGCATACATCACCATACAGGAGTCTGTAAGAGATGGAGTGTAGGGACAAAGTTTTAAGCCTGACTTGGTAATTGAGGTCTTTAATGGGGTGATCTTTTTACTTAGGAACCTCTGGGGTCTTTTTAGCTGGACAAGCTTTTTTTTGAACACTGCTAAAATATAAACTTAAATGCACAACTGATCAAACAACAGCATGTCAGAGGCATAGCTAGCAATTCCAGCAGCCTGTGCCATTGTCTGTCATACTTGAGGACTAAAAAGTGCTCTTCTACTTGAGGTAATACACAGAACAGCAGTTGGTATCCATAGGGCAAACTCCCTAACACTGTGCTCCCTATGCAGCTGCCCCCTTTGTCCCACCTTAGATATGCCGCTGCAACATGTATCTAAAATCTTCATCAACATGGTATTAAAATCATACAGTTATTCAATGTACATATTCACTTTTTTCATAAACATTTTAGCATTTCAAACTTTTGACTTCTTTCCCCAACCAGTAAACCTACAAGCACTTCACTATTCTTGTTTTGCACCATTTTCATTTTCCCCCAATATTTCTTTCTTTCTCATTTACTCTATCCTTGTTCTGAAGGTAATGATCCCACAAATTCCATTTAAAGATGCGCATCTTGTTCTTCCCGCTGTCTGACACGCTCCCCCAGCCACTTTATTTTCTGTATAATATCTGGCGCCTCTTCCAACTTCAGTCTAACTCTCGATTCCCACTTTCTGGTTATCACTTTTCTGGCTGCTAGTATAATTAGCATAATTAAAGTCAATAAGGTCTTCGTATGACTTTGCATTCTAGTTCCTCTACCTGTGCTTTGCAACATCTCTTTTTGCAGCTTCTATTTGATCACCCAGCATCTTTAATAGGGCATTTTGCAATACATTTTTAAACTCTGTGACCTCTGAACACTGTTTATGTTCTTTATGTAGACTTTATGTGTCACTGGATGTGTAAAGGTATTACTACCCACCATGTACTTACATTAATTGCAACTTCTACAGGAAAAAGTTCCCTTTCTCTGAGAATGGACTCTATTCTTATTTTCTCTTTCATAACAAAGCATTCTTTTCAAGGATAACTTGTTCTTGTATGCATACTTGGGCCTGGTTCCTGTGATACTAGCAATTCTGTCATCTACAGTCAAAATTCCCAAATTCTTAGTTATTATATCTTCGATAACTCTATTATTATTTATTTATTTATTTATTTATTTCCAGTTTGATTATCGGGGATGTCCATTGGGTCAACCTGGCCCATTTTCAGTGGAGGGCCGGGGAGAAAAGCTCCGAGAATGCATTGAAAAACAGTTTACATACTAAAGTTTACATACACATACAAAAACAGTTTAATTACTAAATTTGCAAGAAAAAAATTTACATACAGGGTTTACAAGAAATGCAAGCAAGGTATGAGATTGCATTAGTAGTTTACAAATACGATTACAAGAAATACAACCTTGTACCACATAACAATTCTGTAGAATAGATTAAAACTAAGCTTTTCACTGAGTATAGCAAGCAGAAATTTGCTGAAAGTAAGTGTTAAGGTTGTACTGATATTTGACATGATTAGTTTGGATCCACAAAAGATAGTGAAATGCTTTACATGCACAATTTGAGTATTACTGGAATAGGGGATAGTAAGTCTAACTGTGTGGGACTTGCCGTCATCTAATCTATCCCTAATTGTGTCAAATCCTTGACTTCTCATAAAAAACGTTTTCCCTTTATTCCGTCTATCACATTCTCATCTTGTAAAACATTACTCTCATTGCCTTTGTATCCTTTGTTTAAGAATTTATTTTCCAGTTTTAACAATGTGCCCTTGCATGCTTCATCTGAGGTGGTTAACCTCGAAACTCAAAGGCCTTGTCCTTTTATGATATTCTTATATATGTGGGAAGGATGCAGGCTGTCTCTATGTAAAAGGTTGTTTTTTCTGCACATCTTCTTGACTATCTCAGTTTCAATAGTTCCATTTCTCTTATAAATACAGACATCTAAAAATTCTATTCTTTCTAAGGATATACTCACTGAGAACTCAAGGAAGTTTGTTGTTTCATTAATGTAACTTAAAAAGGCCTCAAATTCAGTGGCAGACCCATTCCATAACAGAAAGACATCATCCACAAATCTTCTATAAAAAGGTATCTTTTTATTGTACTGTGGATTTACTAAAAATGTATTCCTTTTCCCTCCAAGCCATCACTAAATTGGCATAGGAATTGGCGCAGGAAGTGCCCATTGCTATGCCTCTAACTTGTAAATAATACTTGTTGCTAAATGAGAACACATTATTTTTCAAAATTAATTCCAACAACAGAGTATACCTCATTATATCATCATTAGAGATAGAAGTGAACAAAGTTTTCACATCTAGGGTTACAAAAAGAAGTGATGGATTAAACTCAGCAGAGTGTACATGGGCAGACAAGTTCTCCAAAAAATGAGATTGGCCTAGATTTTGATAGATTGATATTGGTTAATAAGGGCGTCTCTTGCCAGTTGGTCTGAATGCCTTGTTGCTGTACTGACTATTTAGCAGCACCAGATAAGTGCTCCATTGGAGTTGGGTTTTTTTTAATACTATTTTTGGTCTTGTATTTTACTACCTAGAGTTCATGTCATCCAAGAGGGGAAAACGTTAATGTGATAGACAGATTCTACATAAGGATCATCATGAACAGTGCCTTTTTTGTTTGGGTGCTTCCCACGACCATACCTTTTGTAGTATCTGTAAGGCATTTGTGCCTAAGACACTCTGAAGCTATGTGTCTTCCCTGGTCATTTATCTTGAGAACCAACAGCTTAAACTGTTAGCCCAGGGTACCATGGTGAACTCATTTAACCTCAGGATACTCCTGCTAGGTAAAAAGAAGGCCAAGAAGTCTCGGCCAGACACTTTAACTTTCCAGCCTCCACTGGATGTCCCTCTACAAGCAGATAATAGCTCTGTGGGTCATTTGGGATCTATGTTGGATTTCTCTGCTGAGACAGCACCAGAGGCCAGAATGGATCTATCTTTTCACATATTCTCTGAGGCTTTGCAGGTCTCTGCTCCGTTTGTCGAGGGGAACTGTGGTTGATTATCTCAGAGGGTCCTAGAGGGATTCTACAGATATTGGTCAGGGAGGAAGTTCCAGTTTCTCTTACAGAATCTCGCCAAATGTCAGAAACTCCAGTATTTGTTAGGGATTGATTAATGTATTGTACAAAAAGGAATTATTATGGCAACTGAGATTGGCCGCTGACTACCCACCAGGGCTTAATGAGCATATTTCAATAATGCCTATTCTTAAAGAAAAGGCTGGTTTAGTGTAGTAGCTCTTTCATAGTATTTTGAATACATACAATAACATCATTGTGTATATATTAAGAAGAGTTTTTATCTGTTATGAGGCATTATGTGCTTTTTGTTTTTGTTAAATCAAGTTTTTTATTGTTATGAACTACTACTTTTTTATATAAAAAAAAGGGAACAGATGCTATTTCATTGAGTAATTATATATTCATGAGGAGGGAATTTTCATTGACATGATTGGGTATTTTGAATTAATGATCAATTAGAATTATGTATTTAAGTTTGAAATTTTACTTGATAGTTTGTTCTGAGGAAGTCAAACTATTTGATGAAAGCGCTTAACAACTGTGGATTTTAACTACGTTTGTGGATATTATTTTTATATTAAAACCATCTGTGGACCCGCAACACTGTGCTTTATTTCTTGGTTTGTTAGGGATTATGTCTCCTCTAAGAAAGACAAAACCTGAAGAACATTTTGATCCATCCTACAGATCCTCAAAGGGAATGGCAAGTGTTTACTCAGGGCTTGTTTTCTGCCTTAATGGTCCTAAAGCCTCCTCCAAGGGGCTTGAGTACCCTCTTCTCTCTGGACCTCTACCCCATCTAAATGGCTTAGGGAACCATATTCCTTGTCTGGTGAGGGGTCTTTGTCATATTCTTCACAGTAGCCTTTACCTTTGGCTTATGGTTCTGATGAAGAGGATTCCATTATCCCTAAGTCTCTTTTCGAGAAATTGTCCTTTGGTAGGGTGATGGAATTCTTTAAGTGGGATTTTTCTCAAGTGTCTGATATAAAGAGAAGATATTATGAGTTCCTTCAGGTGGATACTGCTAAACTATTGGCATTTCCTTCTGTGTTGGCTGCTTCGTTAGATACTTTCATTGCTGCTTCCAGGTCTCCTTATTCTCAGCCTCCTGCTCCTAAGAAACCTGATTGGTTCTATAAGGTTCCTGAGGATTGTCAGTTTTTATTTAAATGTCCTTCTGCTGACCCTGCTGTGGTGTCAAGTCTCCTCTGACAAACGTTCTAAACTTTTGGCCTCTTCCAAACTTTTACTTTCTGATAAAGATAGTAGGGTAATGGAAAGGATTGGTAAGAACAAGTTTAATTTGCTTCTGCTTTGGCCTTTAGGGCTATTAATAACCAGACCCACATGACCTGGTATGCTCTGGCCTTCCTTGCTCAAGCTTGTCAGTTTATCTCTGATCTCCATGATTCTGAAGGCAAATTCTCTGCCTTATCTTTTTTAGTTTCTGCTTCTCAAGTGGCTTGCCACTCTATCAAGTGTAGTTATAATGCTGCTGATTGATGTCTCTTCTAGGGCTGCAGCTATTTGGTCCATCATGAGGAATTATTCTGGACCTGAGGATATTAAGGGCACATTTTGGATTCTTCTTTGGATAATACACATCATTTGGGACTGTTGCTGCTGAAATTTATAAGTCTCTTCAAGAGAAAGGCAAAGCCTTGCAAGACCTTAAACATATTTTTGTCTCTGCTATCCCTAAGTTCCAGAGGAATTATCCTTTTAGGTCTGCTTTTGTTCACAGGCAACCCTGCCAGGCCTCTAAGGGCAGGAAGGTGGGAGGTAGGCCCCCTCCGCTAAGGCTTTTCAGATGTCTGTGGCCCAGAATTCTCCTTTGTCTGATAAGCCTGTTTCTCTTTGACAATTCACCCCCTTCTTTTAGACCAGGTTCCTTAGTCCCTTTGGCTCTCCCTTTGTCTTCCAAATTGGTGTCCCATCACTTCAGTTTCTAGGGTTGTTTTTATCATCTGTCAGGGTTACTCTATGGTATGGCAATCACTCCCCCCTTTTTCAAGGATTCCTCAACCTCTTCTAGAGCAACTTACTCATTTACCAGAGGTTTTAGGGTCTCTGTTGAACCAAGGAACCATTCAATATGTCTCCCCTTCCCAAGTGTGAAGGAGTTTTTATTCCAGGATGTTCCTGGTTCCACAAAAGGAAGGCAGTTGGAGACCTATTTTGGATTTCTCCCAGCTCAAAACTTTTCTTGAGCTCTCTTCTTTTTGGATGCTTACTCTTTACACCCAGTTTCCTCTTTTATTATCCCAGGCGTTTTTGGTGTCCTTGGATCTGAAATATGCTTACCTTCATATCCCTATTCGCCCTCTTTTCAGGAAGTTTTTACGTTTCTTTTTGTCTTCCTCTCATTTTCCGTTCTTTGCTTTGCCCTTTGGCCTCTCTACTTCCCTAAGGTTATTCACAAAAGGCCTAGCTCCTGTAATTGTCTTCTGCAAGCTCCAAGGCATTTAGGTTTTTCCTTATCTAGACGACCTGTTGCTTCAGGCGCCTTCTCCTAGTTGATTATTGCATGATGTGCAGTTCACTAGCTCTCTTTATCAAAGTGTGGGGTTTACTGTCAGCTTCCAAACGTCCATCCTGACTCCCTGTTAGGATCATGTGCATCTGGGATGCAGAATTCACATGGTGCCAATGTTGGCCTGTCTTTCACATCCAAAGGTATTGTTGTTGACAGCCTTCTTTCATTCTCTTCCTCCTCTGACTGCCATGTCAGCCAGAAAGTTTCTTCAGGCCCTGGGATTCATGGCTTGTTCTATTACAATGCTTCCTCTTGCCAGATTGCATATGCTGAAGCTTCAATAGTACCTCTAGTCAGTTTGGCTACAACATTGTCACTGTCTGGATTTCAGTATTCCTCTTCTTCCCTGTCTCAATTTGAGTGGTGGATTCAAAAGTTCGCTGTCAGCATAGGGTGGCCCTTTCTGCCTCCGGTCCCTTCTCAAGAACTTTCACTGATGCTGAGATGGGGAGGTGCTTCTGCTGGTCACCTGTGGAGTAGATGTAGTGCTGGGCATTTTGGAAAATAGCCCAGCAAAAGGAGTAAGATAATTTCTTTTCTTTTTTTCTTTCTTTCTTCTTTCTTTCACTGGACCTGGCATGGTCTTGGAACTATGCAGAGGTGGAGACTTCCAGTCAAGGTAAAGGTAGAGGTAACTAAAATCACTGCATTTAAAAAAAAAAAAAATTATATATATATATATATATATATATATATATATATATATATATATATATATATATATATATATGGGTCTACTTCATTTGATCAAAAGACCATTTGACCTAAACCCATTTGATCGAAATTTCATTTGATCGAAAACCAGTATTCAAGGCAAATAACAGAGATTTGTCCCCCCTCCCCAATTTTGTGTGACCCTGGAGTTGGTATATATATAGTTGGGGGGTGGGGGGTATGAAGCCCCCACCTAGTTTCCTTCAAAAGAAGAAAATAAAACAAAAAGTACAGATTCTAAACAAAAATAGGTGGGGGGCTTCACCCCCCCCACACCCCGAATGTGGGGGGGCTGCGCCACCTACACCCACCAGAAGTAGACCCACAGACATAAAGTACAAGATTTGATTATCGAAGGAAAATTTGATAGGCTTAAAATGGCCTGCAAGGGCAGCTAGCCTAGTACTGACCTATTTAAAAAATAATATTTTTTTGTGCAATTTTCCTTTTTTAAGGGGGAAGGCTGCAGCCCAGCAGACAGAACTACAAGCCATCCATGCACAATATACAAATTATATACTAAATAAAATCAGTGTGAATTTGTGTAAACTAATAAACCATAAAAACAAAAACACTAATGCCCTTCAAGACCTCGAAAATATTTAATATATCAATTATCAAATTATTTTGTTCAAATACACAATATGTAAATGTAGTTGTATACCTTTAAGAGTATCAGCTTAGGCTTTTACTAACTGATATATAAGAATGGTTCAGATGGGAAGATACAGGTCTGATGAAGTCTGGAATTTGAAGACAAAAGCACTTAATAAAATGTTCAAGGTCTTGAAGGGGCATTTGTATTTAGAAATTATATACTGGAATTGATTCAGAGTTTATAGTTATTTAAAAAGCGTCACTTATGGCAATAGAAAAAAAGGTAACAAAAGAAATTTATATGGAACAAAGGATTATTTGTTGCTAAATAAAGCCGTAAGAGAGAGTTGTAAAAAGAGAAAGAAGCAAAGCATGACATGGACATATTACAAAAAAAAAAAAAAGCATTTACAGCATTCCACTTTCATGGATAAATGAATTCTTACAGATGTATAAGATACACCCTACATTGATCAGTTACATTACAGTGACAGACCACTTTTCAGATGAGCCATGACAAAGGGCAAATTATTATCCCAGGGATAAAAATTCAAAGGGGGGGGGGTATTCCAAGGTGATTCTTTGTCACCCCTGTTCTTTTGTTTTGCTGTTAACCCAATAAGCTATTTACTATCAGATTAGCCTATGGTTACAATTTGGCTCCCAGAAGCTGATCTTGTTTAAAAATTTCTCATTTACTTTTTGTGAATGACTTAATACTGCATAGTTCATCAAGTGAGGAGTTGAAAGCATAACTACAAATGATTAAACCTTTCTCAGATGATATAAGAATGACATTTGGTCTTGATAAATATGCAAAAGCAGCATTTGAAAAAAAAGGAAAGCTGCCACACCAACAAAATACCTGTGTGGGACCGCAATGTGATATAAAGGAACCTGAGCAACCTGAGCAGGAAAGAAGTGTAAAAATAATGGGGAACAGATAAATGACTGGCAATAAAACATGAAAAAATGAGAATTGAAAAGCTCATTAAGGAATACTTATTGTATCTTTAAATGCTATGTTCTTATCTGTACTTCTGTTTTACTATGTAAACTACAACTTTGGTCATGAATATTGTCTTTATGGAGCTTTTCTCCCCAGGACTCCATTGAAAACGGATTCTTCTTGGCCCAATGGTCCATCCCGGTAAACCAACTACAAATAAAAATAAATAAAACCTCAGAAGTCTAAAACTAACATTGAAAATTGCCTTGACATCTAGGAATAAAGTCCAAGCTATAAATCAAGTTGCTCTTCTTGTTATAACTTACAGTTCTGGGTGACTGATTGGCCCCAAAAAGTATTGTGTCAGTTAGACACAAAAACAAGAAAAAAATGTCTCATGCTTATCAAATAACATATAAAAATCAGGGTATACCAAGATTATGTATTCTTCCCTCTGAAGGAGGTATGGCCCTCCTCAAAACTGATTAAATGTATAGATCTGAAATCGTGGGACTGAGTGGCCTTAGGTCAACTGGTACCCTAGGCAAAAGGACTCCACGGCGCCCCCTACCACACCATCTGGTGCCCCCATCCTGGTCTACCTACACCAAGTAAATGTTGGAAAAGTGCCCCTGCTACAGCGGCGCCCTAGGCGGCCGCCTAGTTGGCCTATGCCTAAGGCCAGCTGACTGTATACATATCTGCTGATCTCACCATATCCAAACTTAGTGAAAGTTTTAAAAAATGAGTTGGAGAAGTCTAAGATGTCATCTTAGCTTAGTTTAACTCATTCACTCCAATGGAGCTCAGGAAGTTTGCACTGGAACTTCCAATGGGTAGAGCCTAAGCCTTTTGACAGATTCAAATTATGTCTTCACATTTCAAACAAGTACTCATATCTCTGGAACCACAGAGGTTATGAAAGAAATATAAATGGCAAACTGTTCAGCATGAACTATTTTTATAGTGGTAGTATTCTTTAGGTTTTAGGTCTTAAACCAAGTTTTATAAGTTACAGTAAACACAGTAACTATTAAGTTTGTAATATTTTGTAAACAAGACCCACTCCTCCAAAAAGAGGAAACCAGTCTGGTGGACCCGGGCCATAAATAAGGTCTATAATAGAAGGAAGAAATTATTGCAAAAAACAGTAAAAACACAGGAATGGAGGGGCTCCCTGACCAAACTTAGCAAAAAGCTAAGAACCCTCATAAAAACCTCTAAGGCGAGCTTTGAAAGAAAAATCGCAATAGACACTAAAGACAATCACAAAACATTTTTTAGCTATGTCAGAAACCTAAATAACAACTCAAAGATCTGCTCTGAGCTACAGCATAACGGTTCAAAATTCATGGAACCAACTGACATCGTCAATATATTGGCAAATAGGTTCAGTGCAAACTTCACCCCACCTTCACTCCCAAAAGGGTCCATTTCCATACCAGAAGATTGTACTGCCCCTAAAGTCACAGACACTCAGGTGAAAATAGCACTCTCCAAGGCAAGAAACACAGCATCCATAGGACCAGACAGCATCCCAGGCTACATACTATATGAACTCCAAAACAAATTAATCCCTCACCTTAATACCATGTTTAACCACGGCCTCACCTCAGGCTATGTGCCCACAGAGTGGTGCATGACAACAGTTATATCACTCCACAAAAGAGATGCCACCACAGACCCTGGGAATTACTGCCCCATCAGCCTGACAAGTCTTGTCTGCAAGGCCATGGAGCGCATCATCATGGAATTCATAAACAAAGACATTGGGAACCTAAAAACCCTTGACCCCACCTAGTTTGGGTTTGTAAAGGGAAGGTCTTGTCTCCTAAATCTTGTTGACTTTTTTGAAATGGTCACTGAAGCAATAGATGAGGGAAAGGTGGTTCACACAGCATACCTTGATCTTGCAAAGGCCTTCAATACCATTCCCCACTCAGGAATTATTGACAAACTCACCAACCTAAATATTAACCCCTATGTTACAAGATGGGTTGCTAACTGGTTCATGGATAGAACCCATTCAGTGAGAATAGGAAATGCTAGATCTTACTCCAAACCTGTGACTAGTGGTGTACCACAGGGCTCAGTCCTGGGACCCCTCCTGTTCAGTATCTACTTCTTGGAGGTACAAGCAAACACGGAGGGACTATGGCTAACAAAGTTTTCAGATGACTGCAAACTGGGTGCCATAACTGAGACTCCTACTGACATAGATATCCTTCAAAAGGGTCTTACGGATACAGATACATGGTGCCAAAACCACGGCCTCAAGCTAAATGTCAAAAAGTGCATCGTCATCCCCTTTGGGAAAAAACAAGTACCTATGAATTACAACATAGGTGGTAGCCCACTTACCATGGAGTGTGATAAGAGACCTAGGGACTCAGGTGGATAGTAACTTCTCCTTCGACAACCATATTGCTAAAGTGGTTAGAAAATCCTTCTACATAGCCCACCTTATCACAAAAAGGTTTGCATCCAGGAATAAGGATGTTATTGTCCCCCTCTACTCATCATTCATTAGACCCGTTATTGAATATAATGCCCCATTCAGGATGTACCTAACAAGACATCTGCAACAACTGGAGAGGCCACAAAAGTACCTCACAAAGAGGATAACGGGCCTCAAACAGTTGCCCTATGCCATGAGGCTAAAAAAACTCAGACTGTACTTGGTCGCGTACCGGCTACTCAGAGGTGATCTCTGCCTGACATACAAGGTTATGTCAAACCCTGAATTGCAAGAAATGCTCTACCTAAGGAAAACCAAATCCACCAGAGCTACACGCTCAAGGGACATAAACCTGACATCATCAATAAACAGGACTTATTGGAGGGACAGATTCATGTCCCAGAGACTTCTCTTGCTCTGGAATAAGGTCCCCATATATGTGAGGCAGAGCTCCTCATTAGTGCTCTTCAAGAGGAATCTTGATGTGTTGATGGGAAACAGGAAATTCACCCCGGAAATCACTTTGGTGGCCCTGCTAGACAGGGGTGCAGGAAACTAAACCACTTGGGAGGGAAGCGTAAGCAAAAAAGTTTTTTGGCTAGGCTTAATTATGCCCTAGGGCCAATAGCTTAGTACCTACCTATGAACAACTTACAATATCTCAGCAACCACCCAAGTTACACACATACTGTCAGCAGCGTTTTATTCATCTAGCTGAAAGCTTTCATATGAGGCTAAGGAATACTGTCTTATGTTACTTGGTTGTTGAGATATTCTAAGTTACTTGGTTGTTGAGATGTTTAGAAAAATATGAAAATTATATGCATATAAATTAATATCAAAACAACAGTTGATATCACTTTACCTGCACTGGACAAATAAAATATTTATGCAATTGAGTTTACCATTGTGTAAGTTTTAAGATTAAATCTTTTAAAACCTTGTACATAGCATGATTTTGGAATTATTTCTGCAAATACAAACAATATGCCTAGAGGCATCAGTAGGAGTTAACTGTAGATGTATTGGGAGGCGTCACTCAGGTGTAGTGATTTAACTGAAGCATTTTGTTCATTAAGTGGGAATGGGGAAAAAATATAAGCAAAAAATCAGGCAGCAATGGAATGTGCCAAAAAAAAGAAAGAATATAAGGAAAAAGATCCGACAAGAAGGAAAAAAAGGAAAATCCACAAATATGCTGGCAAGTACAGAAATCTCCTGGAACAAATTTATGTTGGCCAAGATCCGACAGGAATGGTTAGGGAGAGGTAAATTGAAACCAAAAGATGTAAGGCTAATAAAATGGTGGTCCGGGACTGTGGACTAAGTGCACATTAGTTTACAAAGTCCATTGAAAATGTGGAAGAAACAGTCAAAACAGAACTGGAAACAGTCACACATTTTATTGCAGAGGGCCTGTATACTGAAAGGCACAATAATGTGGAAAGACTGTTACATTGAGAATTGTCCAAACACTACAATATAGAAGTAGTTAAGAAGCACTGGAAACATGAACCATAGAGTATTATAGAAGATAATGAAGGTTATATAACATGGGGGCTGAAACGTGTTGGGCCCATATCCCAGAAGTTGATGGATTGGAACCATCCACTGCTATGTAAAGGAGAGGAAGGTGGTGTGGTTGACATAATGGATAAGGTCTTTACCTCACAGATACAAGGTACAGAGTTTGATTCTGACCTCTAGTTATTGGCTGGGCTTCTGATAGACCAGCATTTACTTATGAACTTATTGCCAACAGTTAAAAAATAGATGTAAGAAAACTAGATTATAGTAGTCCATGAAAAAAAGACAAAAATGACATTGATCAGTTAAACTGTTTCACCCAGTGATTGTAGTGTTTTGCATACAGAGAAACACAAAGTCCTAAAATTCCAGGATTTGCAAGTAAAAATGTGTCCCTTTTGGAGCCTTTGCTCCCTTACCATTATTTTTGGTTTTGTTCAGAAATATTCACTAAAGAAGTTGAGAGTTTTTCTTTTTATTTGTTCCTCTGGCAAGTTGTTGTGGGTTGCAGTCATTAAATAATGACAGGCATATGAGTTTCAGACTTTTTGTCCTTCAGAAAATGCTTACTAATGTAACTTTCTAAGTATTTAAGAGAAATATTCAAAATCTGTTCTTGATTTTTGGGTTTTTGCTTCTGTTCCTTGAACTAAGAAGTTGGGAGGTGCAGTGGTATGTATTGTATGGTTCTCACAGCAGTAAGCTGAGATACTCTTCTCGGTCATCATTTATGTATCTGTTTATCCATTTTATTGCAAACATCTGAAAGTATGCACTCATACAAGGGACTCTAACTGACGGACACATCCATCCATCCATCCATGTGTGTGTGTGTGTGTGTGTGTGTGTGTCTCCATCCAGTTGTAGTAAACAAACGAGTTTTATCAAATGAGCTACGTTCTTTGGGTACAACCCCTAGGTTTCTTATTTTGTTGACAATGTGTTTATTATTTGGCTGTGAATAAAATAGACAGTGTGAAGACTATGAGATTAATCTTAAAATATTAACTATGGATGCATTTTTAATTTAATTTGTTTTTTAGCAGGCACACTGGTGTGAAATACATGGAGTTGGGCTACAACTGTTTGTATGGCACTTAGTCTAAATGAGTAAGGCTATGAGCTTTAAAAGGAGCTGCTTCATGTAGTGCAGCACTGAATTCCCTCAGCATTCATTTGTCTAGTGTGAGTCTGACCAAGTCACTTCATGAGACAGTGCTTAGTAAAAATAAAAGTAGAGTGCACAGCCAGCCAGCTCCATGGAGGATGTAGAGGAACAAAGGCCTAATATGCAGACAAACAGAGTTTAGCTAGTGACTCAGTCACTAGTAGAGGCTGACAGGGGAGGATGGGAGTGAGTGACTAATGTTGGCTCACCATCATGGAGGATGGGAAAGGTGGCTCTGGCTTACCACTTGAAGTGGCACCTAGATGCAGGACTAGATGTTGCATCCATGGAGCATGGGTCTCTAAGCACCCACTTACTATGTGTATGTATGTAAGCTGAGACTGTGGATGCATGCTTCATGTGCCTAGTAGTGCAGAAGTGAATCTCAATGAGCCTTTTCAAGAAAGGAGAGATGTTCCAGAAGGGAAAAGTTGGCTGCCCCATGAGACCAGTAAGCTGGCCCACTCACCACTAACCAGCTCTTGTCACTGGGAGAAGCAACTGGATGAAAAGACATTCTAAGCAGGAACAAATGAATGATTTATTTGCACTCCCACCCCCAAATGGAACAAATTGGCCAGTTGGGGAAAGGTAATGGAGCCAATGGAAAGGTCCAGTGGGGAACTAAAAAAAAGTGAAGTGCACAACCAAAGATGTTCTTCATGTTTCACTGTTGCAGTCATCACATTTGGGTTATCCCTGCCAGGGTAGCCTTCAGTCGGCTCGAATACCAGAGGCTTAGTATTTCTGTGTCAGTTGCCGTCACTCCAGGACTGATGTCAGGTCATCAGTAGTATAATATAAGGCAGCCGATGCCATTACATCAGTCTTTCTTGCCGAGTAGCCCGAAGCAGAAGCTGTTCTCCCGAGTGCCGGTCGACCACTACCTGAGTTTTCATTTTCCAAATTGAAGTTGAAGTCTTCTAAAGCTAAGTACCCCATTGGGGATTCTTTTTTCTTGCTCTAACCAATGTCAGAAAACCTTAACAATTGTCTCGCCTGTGGAAAGCAAATGCCACACCGAGACTTTCATTCTTACTGTGTCACTTGCTTAGACCCAGACCACGACGTCCCATCATTGCTTTTTGCAGGCAAAGAAATATCCATATTTACCCATACTTAAACGACTGCCTTATTCAGGCAGACAGTCAGGAAAAGCTGCTCAAGCACCTGGCCTTTGTAAAAGACCTACTGACCTCCCTAGGGTACAGTATCAATGAAAAGAAATCCAAACTAGTACCCGCCCAAAAAATTATATTCCTAGGAGCAAGCCTGGACGCAGCATCCCAGATGGCATTCCTTACACCAGAAAAGCAAACCTACCTGACAGCCTATTTCTCTCAACTAGCCACCAGACCCCAGTTATCTGCAAGGAAAATCCTGCAAGCTCTGGGGTTCATGGATTCTTGTATTCTACTCATTCCATATGCCAGACTGCATATGAGGAAATTACAATGGTACCTAAAAAGCCTTTTGTGTCAACACTCTCAAGACCTGGAAACTCTTAAACCAATGATTTTCTTTGGTGGGCAGCCAGCATGCTACCACAACAAGGGACTACCCTTCTCACAACCCCATGCCGCCCAGACCCTCACCACAGATGCATCAGACTATGCCTGGGGTGCACACCTGGACTGCAGGTGCATACAGGGCCAATGGAGCCCACATCGAATACATCTGCACATCAACCAAAAAGAGGTGCTAGCTGTCCAGCATGTACTGACAGCTTTCAGACCCCTTCTCTCCCTGGGGGCTCTACTGATCAAAACAGACCACACCACTGTGATGTGGTATATCAACAAGCAGGGAGGGACTCACTCTTATCCTCTGTGCAGGCTCGCCATGACCCTTTAGCACACAGCCTCAGCCATGCAACTACACCTGTTAGCACAATTCCTGCCAGGCTCTCTAAACTCTCTGGCAGACAACCTAAGGAGAAATCTTCTGGACCCACACAAGTGGCAGCTAGACCAAAGAACCTTCACCCTTGTAACTCAGAAATGGGGCACCCCGAAGGTTGACCTTTTTACTTCCCACTCCAACCATCAGCTCAGCAAGTTCTGCACCAGGGAGCATCACTGCAAGGCCTGGAAAGTGGATGCTCTATCCTTCCAGTGGGTCACCTCTCGGTCTATGCATTTCCCCCACTGCCACTCATTACAAGGACACTGCTCAAAATAAGGGAGGAAAAACTGAGGACAATCCTGATTGCCCCAGACTGGCCACGCCAGCACTGGTGCCCACTGCTGTGCAGCCTGTCACCTCTGCCACCATGACATCTCCCTCAGATCCCAACACTTCTGACCCAGAGAGAAGGAGAATTCATACATCTCCAATTGCAGACTCTCATTCTGGCAGCCTGGCTTATTCCCTGACCACTGCATAAGCTGCCAGTCTCAGCAAACAGGTTCTAGATGTTATACGTGAGGCCAGACGCCTTAGCACTAGAAAGTCTTATGCTGACAAATAGAAAAGGTTTTGCACCTGGATCCAGGTAAGGGAGCCAGGATGGCACAGCCCTCCCTACCTCTCATCCTGGATTACCTTGCTGACCTACTACACAGGGGTCTATCCTTTTCCTCTAGTAAAATTCATGCCTCTGCTATCTCTGCTCATTTCAGCACAGAGCCACCTCTTTTCTCACACCCTCTCATCAGACAGTTCCTAAGCAGGGCTAACAACTTGAGGCCACCCAGAAGAGCACCTACCCCAGCTTGGGACCTAAACTTTGTGTTGAAAAAACTCACCCTGCCCCCCTTTGAACCAGCAGCTTGAGCAGAGTTAAAGTTTTTCTCATGGAAGACAGCCTTACTTCTGGCCATCACTTCAGCAAGAAAAGTATCCGAGCTACAAGCACTAATGGCTATAGAGCCCTTCATCATTTTTCATGCTGACAGGGTCTCCCTCAGGACTAACCCATCCTTCATGCCAAAAGTGGTGTCAAGTGTTGCTCTCAACCAATGCATTCATTTGCCCACATTTTACCCTAACCCACAAAACAAGGGAGAAAGGATATTGCACTCTGTAGATGTGCACAGACAGCTCAGATTCTATCTAGGCAGGACTAAATCATTTAGAAAGACTGATCGTTAGTCAGCTTTGATGCAGGAGCAGAGGGCAAACCATGTCCAAACAAACCATTTCCAAATGGATAGCACACTGCATCCATTTCTGCTACAAGCAACACAGGAAACCTCCCCCTAAGGGGGTCAGGACATATTCTACCAGAGCAACCTCCACCTCTGCAGCTTTCCTCAGAAGGATCCCCACCAGGGACATCCTGGAGGGTGCAACATGGACATCAGTTCATTCCTTCACAAAGCATTACTACCTGCCTATCTTCTCCATTTCCAGGGCAGGCTTTGCCACCGCAGTCTTGCAGGGTATCCTAGCCAGCCCCAGTCTTCTTGACTGCCTCCACCCTTTTCTTCAGCTTTGGGAATCAACCCAAATGTGATGACTACAACAGTGAAACATGAAGAACATAGTACAGTTATGTACACTTACCATAAATGCAGATGTTCGAGTGTATTCACTGTTGCAGTCCTGGTTTCCCTCCCTCCATCCCCCTTGTCTCTCTCTCTCTCTCTCTTTCTCTCCTTACAAGGAAATTTTATTTACTTTCTACTGGTCATGTTCTTCCACCATAACCTAGCTCCCTCCTGGGGGCTCCTGACAGTTAGGGCAAGAAAAACTGATGTAATGGCATCGGCTGCCTTATTTTATACTACTGGCTACCTGACGTCAGTCCTGGAGTGACGGCAACTGACGCAGAAATACTAAGTCTCTGGTATTCGGGCCGACTGAGGGCTACCCTGGCAGGAATAACCCAAATGTGATGACTGCATTAGTGAATACACTCGAACATCTACATTTATGGTAAGTGTACACAACTGTACTTTTCAATAATGGATGTGTAAGTTTCAATTAATTACAAGAAAGACAGCTTTCAAATCTTCTGCAAAGAAATACACACTCACCATAGAGTTCTAAAGAAAAGGAGAAACATAAAAGAGTATCATCAGCATAACATTGATAAAATGAAGATCTCCAGGGGTACAATAAACATTGTAAATGATAAACCCAAGACTGAGCCCTGCGGTACTTTACACCCCAAAAAGTAATGGTGGGAGGCATTTGCACTCAGCACAACCCTATGCCTATGTCCTTACAGGTAAGAGACAAGTCAGTGTAGTACAATAGAGGTGAGACCATATTAAATATGAAGATGCTTGATCAGGATACAGTGATCAACAATGTCAACAGCTGCCAAGATAGCAAACAGAACCAGAACAGAATAACAGCATTGATCTCTAGTCATAAGGTGGTCATTTACCACGATGTTAAGGACAATCTTAGTACTGTGGTGAGTTTGAATACCAGGGGCCCATGAGTTCCTTTATTGCTCAGGCTGTGGATTGCATTGAATTACTGAAACTAAGTGGAGATTCCTTAAGATTCCAAGAGCAGGAAAAATTATTTCTTACACTTATATCACTGAACTGCACTTCTGAGACTCTTATAATTGTGCTATACAGTTGATCTACTATATTTTGCACTGTTATAAAGCTTTTTTATTGTTTCACTGCATTTATGTACTGTTTTATACTGTTTTAACTGTATGTTTCATTGCTATATATTGTTTCATTACTCTAATTGTATGTTTACTGAATTACTTAACTGTAAACTGCTTTTTAATACTGAGAGTTGTATTTTCTGTTTGTGGGTGCTCTATCTGAGCTTTTCTGTGCATTTTTGATTTTTTGAGGTTTCTGTGTTCTACAGCTAGGAACTGTAATAGTGTGCATTACTATAATTGCATTTTTATTTAATTACTAAATTGTAAACTGCTTTTTCATACTGAGACTTGTATTTTCTCTTGTGGGTGTTCTTTCTATGCTTTTAAAGTGAGGTTTCTGTGCTCTGCTCAGGTGGCATAATCCTAATAGAGGCCTGTTGCCTAGGCTGGTAGTTTTGTTTGAGTTTCCTGTGTTTCTGGCAGCCATTTTCTGCTGATTGTCTTCATTATTATTGAGACTAACAAGGCCTCCTGACCTTCTGTAGTACAAGTGATTGGGTAATAGCAGGGTCTGAGTAGTAATTTGATCTTCAAACTCTTCCATTCTTACTGGTATATAAACCCTGTGTCTAGAAAAGGTTGTGCTTGTATTGCTCAGGCTGTGGATTGCATTGCATTACTGAAACTAAGTGGAAATTCCTTAAGATTCCAAGAGCAGGATAAGTTATTTCTTACAGTTATTTCACTGAACTGCACTTCTGAAACGCTTATAATTGTGCTATACAGGTGATCTACTACATTTTGCACTGTTATAAAGCTTTTTTTATTGTTTCACTGCATTTATGTACTGTTTTAACTGTATTTTTCATTGCTAGATACTGTTTCATTACTCTAATTGCATGTTTACTGAATTACTTAACTGTAAACAGCTTTTTTATACTGAGAGTTGTATTTTCTGTTTGTGAGTGCTCTATCCAAACTTTTCTGTGCATGTTTGATTTTTTGAGGTTTCTGTGTTCTACAGCTAGGAACTGTAATAGTGATGTGCATTACTATAATTGTCTGTTTACAATTAAAAACATTCTCTAGAGTCTGCATTTGCTCCTTGACCTGTTTAAAACTTTCATTTAGTGGGTACAGCTAGGAACTGTAATTTTTGCCACCCACCCTCCCTAGTGTTGTGGTGTTCTTATACTTGGTGGCTTTGCAGTTGCCTGCCCATACTGTATATTTGATCTGTGACACTCCTCCCAGGCTAGCGTCATTAGTTCATTCAGTCTAATAGAGAACATTTGTGAAGGCCAACCCACTCAGATTCTTAACATTGAATTAACTTCTGTTCCAGCTTTCTCCATTTCCACTTTTACTGAAAAAAAATTCTAAGCTTGCTTCCTCTCTTTCCTGTGGCAGGTCTTTTCCAGATACAGATTTGCTGTGCCCAGGACTGTTTGTGAGCTCCTGAGCCCCCCCCCCCCCCACACACACACACTTAACTAGGGTTAAACTATTCCTGGTGCCATAAAGTCTGCTCTTCAAATTTTGCCTTTCAACTAGCCAGCTTTTTAGTTTTAGCACTCAAATCTGTTTCTTTGAGCTCAGCACTTGTTCAGAACTCATTGTAAGCACTAAATAAGTTACAAATTACTACAGCACTCAACTTTCCTCACTTGTCTAGAGGAAAACAGTTTTTAGTACTTAATAAATAAGCACCTATTCAGGCATGTCTAATGGTCAGTTCCCGGTGTTTTCTTTGTCTACCTGATGAATCTGGGCATCTTGGGACAATGCAGCAATTGCCTCATGTACACAGATAACCTGCTCCTCCTACCACCCAACACTACAACCTGTGAGAGATGCACTTATATATCCAAACTGGAAGCAAAGCTGTCTTTACCGAAGACTGGACTAGACAGTCAAGAGGAGAAGGTAAACACTTGCACCGCACCACACTCATCACATAGTCCCTCAAAACCTACACCACCAAAACACACACACACAGAAGCACAAAACACGCACCTACATTCACGGATGCTCTCACTAAAAACCTGCCCAAACAACAGAGACCTCCAAAGGAGAAATGCAAGCAACCTCCACCCCCCAACACAACCCAAATGACACATAGCCTACATACTCAGTGTGCCACTCAACTACAGCCCATAAGGCATAATGTATCCAACACTCTAGTCATAGGTGACTCTATAGTCAGGCACACTGATGTTCCACTCACCAGGCTAAACAAGGAAAAAGTTACTGTCAGCTGCCTGTCAGGTGCCAGGATCCACCACATAATGCATGCACTCAGGTCACTCCACAACAAGTACAAATATGACTCTGTCATTGTCCATGTTGGTGTGAATGACCTGAGATGTACCTCCCTGGACTACAGGAAAAGAGACATGGAGGAGCTCTCCAATCTTGTAGTCCAGGCAGGTATGACCCTAGCCCTGAGTAGCATCCTGCTATCACCCAGAATGATACCACAGTAGAAGGACAAAATGATTGACTTTAACAATTGGCTAAGCTTCTGGTGTCATTCTACGGGAATCCAGTATCTGTCTGCCTGGGATGACATGATCGACAGACCACATTGCTTTGCCAGAGATGGCCTGCACCTGTCGCCCTTGGTATTCCAGATACTGGCAAAGGCTCTTGCCACCCCTATAGTGCCTTTTTAAGGAAAGGTTCAAATGACAAATTCACCACTGTAACAGGTACAAGCAAGCAAAATCTGAGGGTAATGCTACTCAGTGCTAGAAGTCTAAACTTCAAAATGCACTCACTCGAGGCACTCCTTAAAATGGAGAACATTGACATCTGTGTAGTGACAGAGACCTGGTTCAAAGCTCCAGAGAGCACCCCTGCATTACCAGGCTATAATTCTTACCACACCTTTCGGCCACCAAACCCAGAAAGAAACACTAAAGGTGGAGGCGTGTCCATATTCATTAAGGATATCCACATCTCCAAGCTAGTTGCTCAGCATAATGCATCCGAGATTATCCAAGTTCAAATAACTCTGGGCAAAACCGCAATCCAGATTGTAGCTTGCTACAGACCCCCCACCATGCCCCAGGATTCCCACTCCTCTTTTCTTGATACACTGGAAAATATTAAGGTACAACCCAACACTCTAATAATGGTTGATTTCAACTATCCTACCATTAACTGGGAAAACTACTCATGTACCAACTCTTTTGCTCAACGTTTTCTGGAAATCATCAATTCCAATGCCTTGGATCAACTTATCCACACCCCCACCAGGGGCGGCAATATCCTAGACCTGGTCATCACCAACATGGGTGACCGGTGTTCCACACCAGAGGTCAGCTCCTCGTTGGTCAGATCCGACCACAAGCTAATCACTTTAGATATCCACATTCTGCTCCTACCCCCCCATTAGGAAAATAACCGTAAAAAAATTTCCAAAGCCAACTTCACGCTTCCTAAGACAGAAGTGGCAAACTTCACGACACCCATGCAGACGGACAATAGAGGTACGACTGCTGAATCCTACACAAATACACTTTATAAGCACTTACATGAGTGCATGGATTGTGCTATCCCTAACAGAACCAAGATGCTATCCTCCAAAAAAAGGAAGCCAATCTGGTGGTCTTCTGCCATAAACAAACTCTACAACAGAAGAAAGAAACTGTTGCAAAAAAGAGTAAAATCCCACGATTGGAGGAACTCCCTGGTCAGCCTCAGTAAGAAGCTGAGATCCCTCATAAAATCCTCCAAAGCTAGTTATGAAAACAAAATCACCACTGATTCTAAAGACAACCACAAAGCATTCTATAGATATGTCAAGAATCTCAATGGCAACACTCAGATCTGCTCTGAGTTACAGCACAATGACACAAAATATACAGAACCAACTGATATTGCCTACATCCTGGCAGATAGGTTCAGTGCTAACTTTACCCCCCTCTCACCCCCTAAAGGGCCCATCTTTATATGGGAAGAATGCAAAGTTCCTGAAATCACAGCTGCACATGTAAAAACCTCACTCTCCAAAGCCAAGAACACAGCATCCATGGGACCTGACAACATCCCAGGCTGCCTATTACAGGAACTACAGAATGAACTGGCACCCCACCTTAAGTACCATGTTCAATCATAGCCTCACCTCAGGCTTTGTGCCCATTGAATGGCGCACCATGATGGTTATCCCACTCCACAAATGGGGGGCCGCAACAGACCCCAGAAACTACCGCCCCATTAGCCTGATGAGCCTGGTCTGCAAGGCCATGGAACGTATCATCATGGAACTCATAAACAAAGATATTGGAGATCTCCAAACTCTAGACCCCACACAGTTCAGGTTTGTAAAAGGCAGATAATGTCGCCTAAACCTGATAGATTTCTTTGAAGTAGTCACCAAAGCCATAGATGAGGGTAAGGTAGTTCACACAGCCTATCTAGATCTCGCCAAGGCATTTGACACCATCCACCACTCTGGAATTATAGATAAACTCACTAAACTAGCTATAAATCCCTATGTCACAAGATGGGTTGCCAACTGGCTTACTGACAGAACCCACACTGTGAAAGTAGCAGACTCCAAATCAGACTTCAGACCAGTGACAAGTGGAGTATCACAGGGTTCAGTCCTGGGTCCTCTCCTGTTTGGTATCTACTTCTCTGAAGTACAGGCTAACACAGAAGGTCTTTGGCTAACTAAATTCACAGATGACTGCAAACTAGGAGCCATAATCGCAACTCCTAATGATGTGAACATCCTACAAAAGGGTCTCACTGAGACAGATGCCTGGTGTTAAAGCCATGGTCTCAAGCTCAATGCCAAAAAGTGCATTGTCATCCCCTTTGGTAAAAACTCTGTACCCATGAACTACCACATAGGCGGTAGTCTACTTAACACCGAAAGTGCTTTAAGAGACCTTGGGACACAGGTGGACAGTAGTCTCTCCTTTGATAATCACATTGCCACAATGGTCAGGAAATCCTTCTACATGGTACACCTCATCACAAAAGGTTTCTCATCCAGAAAAAAAGAGGTCATTGTTCCCCTCTACTCATCACTCATTAGACCCATTATAGAGTACAATGCCCCTTTTGGTATGTACCTCACAAGACATCTACAACAACTGGAATACCTCAAAAAGAGGATTCCTGGCCTCAAACAGATGCCTTATGCAGACCATCTCAAAAAACTCCAGCTTTACTCCATTGCATATCGCCTACTCAGAGGTGATCTCTGCCTAACATATAAAGCTATGTTAAACCCTGAGCTGTTGGACATGCTCTACTTAAAGAAATCCCAATCTCTCCAAGTTACATGCTCTAGGGACCTAAACCTTGTCATCACAATAAACAGAACATGCTGGAGGGATAGATTCCTGTCCCAGAGACTTCCCATACTCTGGAACAGACTACCTATCTATGTCAAACAGAGCTCCTCATTAGCACTCTTCAAGAAAAATCTTGATGATTGAATGAGTAATAGGAAATTCACCCTGGGGATCACTTCTGTGGTTCTGCTTGACAGGGGCACAGGAAAATAATTTTCTTGAGTGGCGAAAGCCAGGGTACCTTTTTGGCTAGGCTTGTATAGGCCCTTGGGCCAATAGCCTAGTACCTACCTATGAACCTATAAAAATGTGCATAACACAGCCTTCTCAATAAATTATCTGAGGACTGGTAAGCTAGAATCAGGGTGAAAGTTAATATGAGGACTGAGAAAATCAAGCTCTCCTTTAAAGAAAATGGAAAAATCCAAAACATAACTAGATCTACCACATCAGTACTCAGCTTGGCTGGGTGTGGGTCCTGTCATTATATGGAAGACAAAACATAGTCCAAGAACAACAAGAGTCTCTATAAATTCATTAATACTAGTTATGTACTCACCATAACTTGGTATCTGTGTTATCCGTAGTCACCATTCATCACGTATGGGTCTAGGTTCTGACATCGGATCCGAGCTGGCACACTTAAGACAACAGCTTATCTCAAGCTCCTCCTCTCCCATAATGCTCAGCTGCCCTTTAACCCCTCAGATCGAGTTTACCCTAGAGAAAGAAGATAGACAGAAGAGACCTGCCACCAGACAACGTCCACCAACATCCTGCCAATCCCTCAGGAAGGGGGATGGAGGGTGGGGCTCTGATGAATGGTGACTACAGATAACACAGATACCAAGTTATGGTGAGTACATAACTATTAATCTGATGTTATCCTAGTCACTATTCACCACGTATGGGTCAGAGTCCTCAGCTACCCAAAATTCTTGGGTGGCCTCAAGGAAGAACAGCAGATCCAAAGGAAGCCCTTCCTCTAGAAACGAAGTCAAGTCTGTAATGAGAAATGAAGGTATGAGGAGAGAACCAAGTTGCCGCTACCCAAATGTCATCCAAAGACTGGAGGGCTACAAAGGCAGCTGAAGTGTCCACTAACCTGATAGAATGAGCCCTAAGTGGTCCAGGCAAAGGAGAAACACATGAGGAGTATATGTAAGAAATGCACTGAGAAATCCAATGGGAGATGGTCATTTTTGAAACAGCTTGCCCCTCCTGTTAACTGAAAAAGCCACAAACAATTGGTCTGAGAGGCAAAAAGGCTTAGTTCTGTGCAAAAAGAAATGAAGCTGACGATGAACATCAAACGTATGTAAAACGTATTTCCCCTTATTAGCATAATTAGGGAAGAACACTGGAAGTTTGATTGATTGATTAAGATTTGCTTCAGTGGCCACTTTTGGCATAAAGGAAGGGTTGGGTTTCATGGCCACTTTATCTTTATGAAATATTAAGTAAGGAGGCTTACTGGTAAGAGCCCGCAATTCTGATACTTTCTTTGCTGAAGTTATAGCCACTAAAAAGACAGTTTTCCAAGAAAGAAACTTAAAGTTGCAGGATGCAGCAGGCTAAAAAGGGTGTTTATTTAGAGATTGCAGCACCTGAGTAAGATCCCATGGTGGAGATGGGTCCTTGACTGGAGGATGCAACAAAAAACACCCTTCAAGAAGGCTTTGCAGAGCCAGGAAGAAAAGGTAGGGTCATCATTGAGATGAAAATTAGAAATTGCTGCCAACTGGATTTTGATCATAGAGAAACTAGCGCCCCCCTGAAAAAGGAAAGCCAAGAAAAGGAGAATGTCAGAAATAAGAGCTGAAAATCGATCGAGATTCTGACCTCTAATCCAGATAGAGAATCTCTTCCACTTACTTCTGTAAACTCTCTTTATAGAAGACTTCTGAGAAGCAAGGATAATGTCTCTCACAGGGAACAAAAGCCTGGAATTAGCAATAATCACTGGAAGTGGACAAACCAAGCTATCAGATGGAGAGTCTGCAAATTTGGGAGTGGATGGAGCGACAGATGGGAGATCAGATCCAGTACCGGATTAAGCACTCAAGGGGGGGGGGTACTTCAGATGAGACTGTAGGAGAGGGAACCACACCTGCTGAGGCCAGAAGGGGGCAATCAGGATCAACTGCATCCTGAGGCATCTTGCTATATGAAGAATTCTCAGAATTAAGGGTAAGGGTGGACATCGCCCATTCTCAGACCCTCATGCCCTCGTGACAAAGCAGATAGGAATGTGTGCCACCTTTCTTGTTTATGTACCACACAACAGCCATGCTGTCTGTGTGAACTGCTATTGTCCCCAGAGGAAGGTAATCCTGAAATGCTTGCAAAAAGAGAAAGGCTGCTCTCATCTCTCGAACATTTATGTACAGCTTGCTCTCTGAATGGGACCACATCCTTTAGACAGTCTTTCCCTGGAAGTGCCCCCTCCACCCACCCTAGGAGGGAAGCATCCATGGTTACCATGGCCATCGGAACTGGGGGAGAAAACAACCTCCCAGCTAGGAGGTCCAGGGAATGCATCCACCATGACAAATGTCTCTGACAAATCGGAGTGAGACAAATAGGGACTGACAAGGGATGAGAAAGGGCAGACCACTGGGCCACCAGGGTCCAGTGTAGCACTCTCATGTAGTATCTAGCCATTAGGACCAAATAAATGGCTGCTGCCATAGAACCTAGAGCCCTGAGAATGAGTGACACTGGAGGATGAGTTTGCTTCAGAACAGTCTGAACATGAGACCGGAGAAGAAGCATGCATCAGAGAGGAAGCACTGCAACCTGTGAGGTAGTATCCAGCTGAGTGCCTATGAATTCCAGATGTTGGCCAGATTCACTGTTATCCCCAACTGATCAAAGAGATGAAGAAGAAATTGTGTGTTTTCCATCAGTTGATGCTTTGTGGGAGCTGTAAGGAGCCAGTCATCAAGGTAGGGAAACACCTAGAATCCCTGCAGCCTGAGATGAATTTCCACCACTGCCATGTGGTGAGTCCAAAGGGCAGGGCCCTGAATTGGAAGTGATTAGCCCCTAAGTGAAAGTGGAGAAATCTCCTGGACCACCTGTTTATTTTGGTATGATAGTACGCATCCTGGAGATCCACAGAGCACATCCAGTGCAGAAGAGGCACAATGGACTGTACAGTGACTATCTGAAACTTCAAATTCTTGACTGACAGGTTTAATTGACTGAGGTCCAGAATGGGATGCAGGTCCTCCATTTTCTTGGATACCAAAAAGAAGCAGGAGTAAGTTCCGGATCCTCTCTCTCCTGCAGGGACCTTTTGGATGGCTCTTTTTTGGATGAGGTTGGTGACCTCTAGGCGGGCTAACTCTCCCTGACTGGGTGTCAAGTCAGGGAGAGTTCTGCTTCTTGGCAGGGGGTCTGAAGGTGTCCCTCAAATGGGGAGCAAATAAAATTAAAAACACAAAAATATACCTCCAACCAAAAGCAAATACACCAAAAAGGCTTTTAAGCATAGTAAAAGAAAGTACAGGTATAATCAGAGAAAAACAGGCGGCTGGAGGGAGGCTAACCAGGACTGCAACAGTGAATACACTCAAACATCTACATTTATGGTAAGTGTACACAACTGTACGATGTTCTTCGTGTTTCACTGTTGCAGTCATTACATTTGGGTAGATTCCCAAAGCTGTGGTTGGGAGGAGGAATTTATACAGCATTAGGACCAGCTATAAGGCCCTGCAAGACAGCAGTGGCAAAGTCTTCTCTGGATTTAGAGAAAATTGGTAAATGATAATGCTTGGTGAAAGTATGTACAGAACTCCAGGTAGCAGCTTCTAGAATATCCCTGGTAGGAACACCTCTGAGAAAGGATGAAGAAGTAGATGCAGCCCTGGTGGAGTGAGATCTGATCCCCTGGGGGATAGGTTTTCCATGGTGCTTATAGCAGAAATTAATGCAATGACTTATCCATTTAGAAATGGTTTGTTTTGAAATAGCCTTCCCCTCTGCCCCAGCAGCAAATGCTCCTAGCAATTGTTCAGATTTTCTTTGAAATTTAGTTCTGTCCAAGTAGAATCCAAGTTGTCTGCGCACGCCCAAGGAATACAAAATCCGTTCCCCTTTGTTCTGTGGATTGGGAAAGAAGGTTGGCAAATGAATAGACTGATTAAGAGCTACACTGGAAACCATCTTGAGCATGAAGGATGGATTGGTCCTCAGAGATACCTTGTCCGCATGAAAGATGATGAAAGGCTTCACTGCCATAAGGGCCTGTAATTCAGATATCCTTCTAGCTGAAGTGATTGCTAAAAGGAAGGTTGTTTTCCAAGAAAGAAATTTTAAGTCTGCAGTAGCAGCTGGCTTGAAAGGAGGTAGAGTGAGCTTCTCCAAAACAAAGTTAAGGTCCCAGGCAGGGGTAGGCACTCTCCTGGGTGGTCTCAAGTTCTTTGCCCCTCTGAGATACTGCTTGAGCAGGGGATGAGAAAAGAGGGGTGGTTCTGTGTTATAGTGAGCTGAAATAGCTAAAGCGTGGATTTTAATAGAGGAAAAAGACAGGCCCTTGTGAAGCATCTCAGTTAAGTATTGCAAAATCTGAGGTAAATTGGGCGCTGCTGTGCTCATCCCTAAAGATTGGTTCCAGGAACAGAATCTTTTCCATTTGTTAGCATAAGATTTTCTAGTACTAGGTCTTCTCGCCTCCAAGATGACATCCATTACAGGTTTGCTGAGGGATGCTAAAGGTGAATTTAAGTGGTTAGCCAGGCTGTGAGGTTCAATGTTGGAAGCTGGGGGTGCAAAATTTGGTTCTTTTGCTGAGACAGCAAGGAAAGTGTCTGAGGCAGGTGCCATGGAGATATTTGTGACACACTGCACAGGAGGGGGTACCAGTGTTGGCATGGCCAGTCTGGAGCAATCAAAATCATTCTTGGTTTTTCCTGTTTGACTTTTAGCAGAACTTTGGAGAGCAGAGACAGAGGGGGAAAGGCGTAGACTGATAGTTTTTTCCAGCTGAAGGACAAAGCATCCTCTTTCCAGGCTTTTTTGTTAGGAGTCCTTGTGCAAAACTTGTCCAACTGGTAGTTCTGGGGGGAAGCAAATAGATCTATATCTGGGCTCCCCCATTTGCTTGTCAACATGTTGAAAATCCATGGTTCCAGTTTCCACTCATATGGGTCCATGAGTTTTCTGCCTAGTCCGTCTGCCAGTGTATTCAATTTTTCTGGGAGGAATTGAGCTTGTAGATGCACTTGGTAGCTCAAGGCTGTGTTCCACAATGCCATGGCTAGTCTGCAGAGGGGGTAGGAATGTGTACCCCCCTGCTTGTTTATGTACCACATAACTGTGGTGTTGTCCGTCTTTACCATTAGTTGTCCTGGAAGAATGTAGTCCTTGAAGGCTGTCAGAGCATTCTGTACAGCTAGCATTTCTTTTTGATGGATATGTTGGTGCATTTGATTTGGGTTCCATTTGCCCTGAATGCACTTCCCTGCCAGTTGAGCCCCCCCATGCATAGTCTGATGCATCTGTAGTTAGGGTTTGGGTGGCAGGGGGTAGAGGGAATGGCGGTCCTTTGTTTTGGTGGCAGGCCTCTGCTCACCATAGGAACTCCAGGCTTAGGCAAGGTATGATAGAATCAGGAATCATTGTTTCCAGGCTGTGACAATGTTGACTCCATAGACTTTTTAAATACAACTGTAGTTTCCTCTTATGCAGTCCTGCATATGGGATTAGAAGAATGCAGGAGGCCATGAATCCCAAGGCTTGCAGTATTTGTCTTGCAGATAGCAGGATTTTTGTGGCCACTTGTTTGATGTAAGTTACCAAATGAATTTGCTTCTTTGGCATGAGGAAAGCCATCTGGGCAGTTGTATTCAAGCTTGCACTCAGGAATGTAATCTGTTGAGAGGGTACCAGTTGTGATTTATTTTCATTTATGGTGTACCCCAGACAAGTTAGAACCTTTTTTTACAAACGCAAGATGATTTAGAAGTATGCCCTGGTTTTCTGCCTGAATTAGACAATCGTCCAGGTATGGATATATTTGAATATTTCTTTGCCTGCAAAAAGCAATTACTGGAGCCAGGCACTTTGTGAATACCCTGGGTGCAGTAGACAAGTCAAAGGGCAGTGCAAAGAACTGATAATGCTAGTAGCCTGCTTTGAAGCGTAGGTATCTTCTGCAAGATTCAATGATTGGCATGTGCAGGTATGCTTCTTTTAAATCTAGAGTTGCCAGCCAGGCATCTTTGCCTAGCATAGGAAGTAACTGGTGAAGAGTCAGCATCTTGAATTTTGGAATGCCAGAAAGGTGTTTAGAGTAGACAGGTGCAGAATTGGACACCATGATTCATCTTTTCTGGGTACCAGGAAAAGTCTGGAATAGAAACCTTGTCCCTTTTCCTCTTCTAGTACCGGTTGAATAGCCCCCATGTTTAAGAGGGAAAGTACTTGTTTTTGAGCCTCTGCCCACTGATTTGGGGGCAGGTCTGGCCACCCGTTTGGTGTTGGCAACATGTGGAAATTAAATCTGTATCACTGGGACACTATATTTAAAACCCATTTGTCCTGGGTTATGAGTTCCCAGTTTTTTGCATGAAGAGCAATCTTTCCCTCCAAAGGGGCGGCTAAAAGGTAAGTGCTTGGTAATTTTAAAGGAAAGTCATTGAGACTGTTTACCATGGGGGTGGGGGTCTTATTATTTCCAGATTTGGAAGTGGAGGCCCCCCACTGCTTAGTTCTGAGAGTCCCCTGGGACTGAACCCTGGTGTTTTTGGTGTGGCTGTGTTTGACTTGAGAGGATCTAGAAGGAGCTGGAAAGGCCCAGTTCTTAGTAGGCCAGCACCTACTAAATCTTGGAGGTTGCACTTGCAAGAAATAATTTACAGTTTGCATAGATTTAGCTTTATCTTCCATCTTTTTTTAGAACTTCTTCAGCATTATTGCCAAACAGGTGGTCCTGATTTAAAGGAGCATCCAACAATTTCACTTTAACATGATCAGGCAGAGATTGCTCCTTTAGCCAAGCATGCCTTCTAAGCACAGCAGCCCTGCAGGAAGCCTTTAATGAATCAAAACCACATTGCAAAGTATGTTTTCCAACTTGTTCAGCAGAATGCAATAAATCCTGTAAATCTTTATTTTCCACACAGTCAGAAATCAACATCATTTTCTGTTTAAGCAGTCCAATAATATGCTGTTGATATTTTAACATATGAAATTGGCAGTTTAAAGCCCTGATTGCCAAGGTTGCAGAAGTATAAACCTTTTTACCCCATCTATCCAGCGCCCTGGAGTCTCTATCAGAAAGGGTAGGATTTTTAGCAGTAGAAGCCTTAATGCCCTTGGGCCCCTGAGAAATGGTTTCTGGATCTGCAACAGGATTTTGAAAAGGAACTTGTGGGACTCAGGAACCCTGTCGTATCTGTCAGGTTTACTAGGAGCTGGAGGCAGTTAATCAGGGGCCATACCGGATTCTGAAAACACATCATCAACAATGTCTAGTACAGGAGGTATAGCCAAAGGCCTTGAGGTAGAAGAAGGAAATCCCTAAGCCTCTTTTTTGAATCAGAAAATTCTTGACTTTCCCAGTGGAAATGCTCCCTTAAGGTATGTAAAGTTTCCCCAAAAGAAAAGTCCTCGGGGGGGGGGGGGGGGGGGGCAGAGGGAATGGAATCCTCTGCATCAGAATCCTCATAAGTAGGTATGGACAAATTCAGGTCATTAGAAGAGTCAGAAGAAACAGAGTCCTGATCAGAAGATTCACAGTCAAGCTCAGCTCTAGGCCTCTTAGAAGGGGGGATTAACTACCCCTGATTAGAGTAATTAGATCTTCAGCCATTTTGATCATTTGTTTTTTAGGCATAGGGGCTTGAACATGTGGCCTGGGCATCAGTATTTTAGACACAGATCAAGATTTAGGTCTTAGAATTGAAGGAGGAGTCAGTTTAATATGCAAGTCTGTAGGCCTGAATACACCCTCAGAAGCCGGTGCCTGCACAGCGGCTCTGGACCCATCCAAGGTAGAGACATCCACGGTTCCATAGGTGAAGCATCGCGTGGCATACTGGACTCTGAATGGGTCTCAGTAGAGGCCTGCAAATCAGAAGTAGCAGGTATCAAGGGCTGCAAAAGCACCTCACTGAGTACCGGCAAACTGGCGACTGGCTTAGGAGAATCGTCGTCAGCAGTTTTGGACCTCGACGGCCTGTCTCTGTCTTTATCTTTGCATTTTATTGGAATCCCAGTAGTCGGATGGCTAACCGATGACATTTCTGCATAATTAAACTGAGAACCAAAATATTTAGAGGCAAAAATGTACCGATGATGGATAGTGTGCTGATTAAATAAAGCACAAAACCGACAGCAAGATACATCGTGGTCAGGGCCTAGGCAAAGAATACAGTACAAATGAAAATCTTTATGAGGTATTTGCTTTCCACAAGTAATGCAATTATTAACTTTTACTGACATCGGTAAGGAGCAAGAAAAAGTTTCCCCAACGGGGTACCTAGTTTTAAGTTGAAGACTTCGGTTCTGAAACTCGAAAACGAAAATTTCAGGAGTCGGCTGACCGACACTTGCGAACTGCTTCTGCTTCGGGCACCGCATGGCAAGAAAGACTGATGTAATGGCGTCGGCTGCATGTTTTATACCCCTGACGTCATGGAAGAAGGGACAGCAACTGACGCAGGACCCAAAACTTTGTTAATCAGGCCGACTGAGGGCAACCTGCCAGCAGATTACTCTAATGTAATGACTGCAACAGTGAAACACGAAAAACATCCCTGGTTTTGCGGGCCTCCTCTGCCTCTAGGGCAGCATGAACCATTGAAACCTCTCCCCCATCCCCTGGAAGAGGAATCCTGTTGAAGACTGTGACTTGTGGATCTACATTTTCCTGTTCCTCTTTTGGGTCTTGGAAAAGGACCTTTGGGGGGTAGAGAATTTGATCCCTAAAGCCAACAGCATCTTCCCCTCTTGCTCACTGCAGGTCAAAGTTAATGGTCCAAAGAGAGTAATACCATCGAAGGGGGCATTTTTGAATGACGCTTTAAAGGTGTCTGCAAACCCACATAAATGCAGCCAGGCATGAGGCTTGATGGCAATGCCTGTACCTGCTGCCAGTGAATAACCCTCTACAGGATTGGATAGTAACCTCATGGACGAATTAGCTATTGAGGTAAGAGTGGCCAGCTTGGGAGAGACAGACTTAAAGTCCTCTGCAGGAATGGACTCTGAGAGGGAAGTGGTGAGCTCTTTTATCAAATCCCTCTAGAGACAGGTAAAATGAGTCAGATAATTCAGAGCTTGCAGGCTAAAAGAAGCCGATGCAAACACCCGCTTTCCAAATCTGTCCAACGCTCTCAATTCATGGTTGAGAGGATGGACAGATGAACTCTGCTCAACCAACTCTTTCTTGGTGGTGGCTGTCACCACAATCGCATCAACTGGAACTGCCTTAGACCAAATGGCCTAGTCTGCTCTTTTGGGTACTGGCTCCACTGTATCTGGTTCCTTTCAGGCCCTGCTGGCAATAAGGTTGATCAATGGGTCAGCAGTGGGGGGACACCCAACAGGTAGTTGGGCCTATACTGAAAGCCTCCAGGAACATGGTTTCCTCAGAGGACAGAGGCAGGGCAGACCAACTGTCCTAGGCCTTAAGAATCTCCAGTATGCCTCCAAAGGAGACATCATTATGCAGTGACCTTGGAGACCCGTCCCCTTCATCGACATCCATGTCCGCTGTGAGAGACTCCATCGGGGAGTCCAGATGTCTCCTCTTACATGTCCTCTTCTGAGGTGCTTCCTCCCTGGAAGGCTCCGGGGAAGACTCGGAAGAGTCCTCAAGATTGGAGGCATACACTTATAAGTCTGTCTGTAAGGGAAAGGGGAATAGGATAAATAAAGAGTAATATAAACTCTCAAGGCTACTTTTGCATTGTGGAAAAATAATGGAGAAGGTAATATTGGATATGTTATTGTCAGACTTGAGAAGACTAGGACTTGAAACCATATGTCAGCAAGCATATGTTAAAAATAGATCTAGTACCACCTGTAACGTGATGTTCTATAACAATATAATAACAGCTATGAATGAAAATTTGTGCTGTGATGTAATTTATATAGATTTAACTTCAGCATTTTATAGGGTTGTACACAAAACGCTGATCAATAAATTAGAGCAAGTAGGTATTGCTATATTCTTGATAAGATGGATAGCTGCATGGCTTACAGATAAGACATGGCAAGTATCATACAGCAACTAGACAAGTGAAATACATTCAAGGTTCCGACAGGGTTCTGTCCTAGGCCCTTTCCTGTTTAGATTGTATATTTCAGATCTACCTTTTCATCTGTGTTGTTCAGCAGTCTATATGCACATATCTTGAAATTGGGTAAACTGATTAAATGTGATACAGATAGGGCATATATGAAAAAGAACTTGACTAAATTGATCATTTGGGCACAAGAGATTAATATGCTGATAAATACATCAAAAACTAAGCATTTGCGATTTAAGAGACAAATTGAAAGGTAAATGCTTAATACAGCACACAGTGATTGAAACTGTAGATTCATTTAAGGACCTGGTTACATGGGTAGAACCATATTTGAGTTTTTCTAATCATATCAACCGATTGGTTAATGATAGTTAACTGTAGGATGCATAAAAAGATTTATAAAGTCTAGGAAATCAGAAAAGACAAAGTCATTGTATGTTAGTTACTTTAGTCCCAAACTTGAGTATGGAATAACAATATGGACACATGAGTAAACTGGAAAGAGTACAGTGGAAATATCAAGGGCATCGATGGATGTGAAAATTTAAGTTATCATGCAAGACTAAAATATCTGAATATGTACAGTGTCTCATATAGATATTTAAGAGAAGACCGTATTCAGGTATATAGGGCATTTAGAGACAACTACCTCTGGGAATGTTTGGGGTTATCAAAAAGTAGTAGAGAATCGTCAGACAAACTATTTAGAACATTCTGTAGGAATGAGAAGTGTACTAATTGGTTCTCTGACTGAGCAACTGATTCATGGAATAGACTACCAAATTACATTGAAGCAAGCACTAGTTTAGATATTTTAAGAACAGCCTGGACACTTATTATGGGAACAAGTGTTTTGGTATATTGGCAGGCTAGAAGGCATTAATGCCCATACTTGAAATATCTGTATGTATGTACTCTTTTTGGTGTCATAGGTTATGGGATTTTTTACATTCAGCCGAGCTACCTCAAACTGAAGCAAATGGTGCAGCCAATTAAGGTACAATGACATCTCTTCTTATATATCCCAGGTACCCATTAGGCATGTGTTGCTATTTCTTCACATGCTTTGCTGCTTACCTTTAGGGTATCCAGGTGATTTTCTACTTTTCCACCTGTGTTGCTATCTACGTCTTCCCATTCAGTTTTGTACTTTTCTTCCACCCGAGGGCTCCATTTTGCAATAATTATTAGGCCACATTTCTTTAGAGCAAATTTAAGTTATCAAGTTTCTGATTCCTCTTTCTAACTTATCCTGTCTAATGTCATCCTTCCAATTCCTTATGTATGAGTTCTGCTACATATATTTGAGTCATCTTCAACAAGACATATTTTTCCAGTCATTCGATTATGTCACTTATAAACACATTTAAAGAATAGGACTGGGTACTGATACCAGTAAATAAGTGATTATAGTACTTTCTTTTTGGGTAGATTTCATTTGCAAGTGCCTTTTCTGATGTAGTCATCTATTCATTAATCATTGATTCATTTATTCTCTGATTACTCCTTTACTGCAATATATTGTCACTGTGGAGCCTCTCAAATGTACTGCCCAGCTAATATTTAATCCAAGCTCCAGTCTAACATCAGCAATTAATGTTTTCTCTTCATACAAACACCAGTACTTCAGAATCACTCAGTTTCACCACAGAATACCTATCCTCCATCACTTCTGTAATTTTAGTTTGTCTCCAAGATTTTTTTAAATTGTTTGCTTTATTGTAAGCCTGCATTATTTGTTCATTAAATCGTTGTATGTTGTTCTGTTTCTGATGTCTTCATGAAATTTAAGTAGGATGCTTTCATGACAACTGTACTGTCCACTAACTTTTCTAAATATTCAAAGAAATATTAGATTTATGTGCTAATGGCCTACCTTTTGCAAATCTCTCCTGGCTTACTTTTAGTGCCCATTGACAGCTGGATGCCTTGCATTTCTTTCTCTGGAAATGAGTCTGATGTTTTCCTTATCACTGATTCAGATTGTAGGCGGGTAGTTTCCAGTCACTGCCAGATGTCCATTTTTATGAAGAAGGCTCATATTTTCTGCCTTCAGCTCTTTTGGTACTTCACATTCCTTCCATAAATTGTTAAAAAAGGTAGTTTACTGCAGGTATGAGTTTTAAATTATGTAAGACTTCTGGTGGTGAATTCCATCAGCCCCATTACCATATGTATTAAAATTGTTTAGAATTCCTATAGAATTTATTTTTTTGTAAAAGGTCCAGGATTAACCCATTATCCTGATCCCATTTCTTGCCTAGGGATGCATATATATCCGTATTCTCCTTCAGGACTATTGAGCAGTATCCATTTAATATCCCTACTTTTTCAGTGTCACTCTTTGTCCAATGTCCACCACTTTATTAAGAATTCCTATCTTCTTTGTCACTCTTTGTTCCATTATGTACTTCCAAAAACTTTTTATGTCCCTTCCTTGACTACACAAAATAACTCTGCATAGTGACTTTGAAATATGAGAGACACCATGTTCTGTAGTCTTGATCGCACATCCAAAATCTCACTCAAAGCCAAAAGTCCCCTCTCCGAAATCAGTCTACAAATGAATACTCTGCTTCTTGCTTTCTTTACATCATTTGTTGACGTTTTCAACCTTCATTCCTCCTCTCTCTCTGTATAACCAACTGTGAGGTCACAACCATCACCACTTGCAGGGATACATGTTCTTTGCCAGTAATACCTGAGATATTTTCCCTAAATGTCCTTGCTATCTACTACCTCAGTAGAAGCTAAAGCAAAGCTGTAGTTAAATTAGTAACCTGAACCTTTAGGATTAACCTCCTTCTCTGCATTATGACCACTCTAATTGAACCTAAACTATCATTGACACCATTTGTAATTTCAGTCTTCTGATCAGCTTTCCTATTTCTTTCTGATTTTATTGATATTAATTCCAGTTTTGCTCCATATATCTTTCTGTATCCTTTCTGTATATTAAAGGTTTCTTTCCAGTGTTCAGTGTCCCATGATTTAAGAACCACAATGTTTTTTTTCTTAATTTGGTCTGATCATTGGATAAACTTTTCTTTTTGTTTGTGATGACAGTTTTGGTGTTTCCCTAATAGTCTTCCGCATTACCTTTTTGCCTGTGGGTTAATAGTCTTCTGAGGTGTTTGCTCATTTTGTTATTGACCCAAAAGCCTTGAACTTTCACTTTCAATCAGACTGTATTTACTTCTAATTTTGACTTCTATATTTCAAATCAACTCTCTAATCTCATTCAAAAACACCAGGAAAGACTACTGTCTGTATCTCTCTCTCTCTCTCTCTCTCTCTGTAGCTAAGGAATACATCTCATGGGGTATTTTAGTAATAATTTCTGACTGGTAATGCTAGGTTTAACCATATTTGCTATAGTTTTATCACACAGACAAAGCACGAGTGATGAAGTAAATAAGACAGCTATGGGTAAACCAGATTAACCCTACACCTAAGTCAATTATTCCTATTATACAATGTCCTTTTAAACAATTTCATTATATCTACAGACTTGTAGCTTTGGTTGTTTATTTCCACTGCCTTTTGTGATAGAGGATGACCTTAATTTTCTGCACATGTGTAGGATGTACATGCTGACACACAGCCTATCAGTTTAAGTGCTCAGCCTGATACAAAGGAAAAATGACATATATACACACACAATCTCTCTCTCTCTCTCTCTCTCTCTCTCTCTCTCTCTCTCTATATATATATATATATATATATATACGTATATCAGAATCCCTTCCTGAAAAAAATAAATGTCTTAGTTCAGATAATGAACTTTATTTGAAAAATCTCACAATAGTTCTTGTACTTCCTTTTAATTAATGCTGTCATATATGTCTTCTCTTCAAGAAAAGTAAAAGTGTTAAATACCTTTCATGCATCCTAAACTCCTTACATTTAGCAATGCGGCACAGTGTACTTTTGCAGGCTTTCTGACTATTCTGGTTGCAGTGAAGAATAATGTAATGTTCTAGATCCTAAGCTTCCAGGTTTTAAATTGCCTTGAAGTAAGGGTTTGAAACTAGGTATTCTTCTAAATAAGATTTATATGAATGGGTTTCCAAACAAATAAATTATTAAAAACAAATATACCTATTCACCTTTGTAAATATATTTCTCCATACTGACACCATGGAAATCTGTGTGCTTGATAGAGTTGTCTGCAAGCAACATAAGCTGATGTGGGTGTGTTTTTAGGTGTTTATTCAGAGTCACTTTTCAAAAGGAATGTATACCATATGACATGCAGCTTTCTTTAGATTTGTCATTTGCATATTTAAAGCTATGTATCCATATACTACAGGATCCACTGCTAGATATTTTATCTCTGTGTGCTCTGTTACATGGGGACTGTACTTTCTTTTTCTGGCCATGTTGAAGAATGTTTGTACTGCCTGGTTCTTGAATCGTGGTATAGTGTCTTTTTCATACTATACTGCTTCTTATCTCTTTGGTTCCACACTGTATTGTTCTAGTCAACGAATCACCAAAGATTAACTTTCCTCTTCCACTCTTTCCTCTCTTCGTCAGCAGCTGCACTCTTCCTAGCCCTTACAGCTTAGTGACTTACCTGCTTTGCATCTGCTATCATTCTACCCCTTTGTGTACCTTGTCTCATTGATCTTGGGCTCCTCACTTATGTTTCTTGTCCTCCCTTGTGTTCAGTATACCTCACAGCCTTCTAATCTCCTCCAAAGTGTCTAGCCTTCTTTAAGTCCCTGAATCTACCTATTCATTGATTGAGTCTGATGATCACTAATGCAATACCTAGCTCATCTCTCTCACTCTCTCTCGACTTTCACCTCCTTAATGTTTCTCTTTTGCCTTGAAAATTCTACCATGCTTTAAGTTAATGCATCCAGTTAATGCTCCACCCCTTGTTCTACCTTCCCTGTCAACTACACAAGGTGCTATGATCATGGTCACAAAGCCTTTGAAATAGGCACTAAAACAGGTTTCTAGTCCCCGTGGTGAGCCATTCTCTTATATGGTACAGTTGTGGCACCTATAGCTGCTGACCTGTTTAACCACTTGTACTCTTTGAGAGAACCTTTACAACTACCTGCTTCCTTGGATGAAGTTACTGCTACGTCATATTGTCTGAGTGTTATTAATGGTTAGGTTGTAACTTACCTCTAATGTGAAAGGTCAAAAGCACTTAGAAAGCACTCAAAACAAAATGCTTCCACAACTTAACTGACTTATTAAAGACCAGTAACTCTAGTAAAAGCAAAAATAATCCATAAGCCAGCTAATTAAACTCAGCAATTCTAGAAATAAATGCAGCAAAAACACCATAAACCTAGCTAAACATTTACATTTCAAAGCAAAATAGAATTAATAATTATGTAAACCATTTGTCTTTGCCTAATCTTCATACTCTTTTCAACATTAAAATGTACTGGCAAGCAGCAGTGGGAAATGAAGCAATCCATTTGATAGAAACCAAATGAGGATGCAGAGAGGCAAGGTAGGGATTTCAAACAACAAACCCATTCAATAAAATAAAAAGTTTCAGAAGGAAGTGACAAACAAATACACCTTTCACAGCTGAAGTATTTGCCAACTTGATAAAGGGAAAGTGAAAGGCATACTTCCAATGTACAGTGTGGAGGAATATCACAGAGATATGTATTTGGAAGTGGCCACTGAAATAGAAGTAATAAAATGGAAGCCCAGACATATATGCCCATCCTGTTATTATTCAGATAGACTGAACACAGGCATGGTGTGCATAAATATGAACTATGAAATCTCAGTCACTTTGCATTCCTGTATAAGGGGGGAGGGGGTGGAGAAGTTTGCACTGAACCTGTCTGCCAGGATACTGGCGATGTCTGTGGGTTCAGTGTATTTTTTGTTGTTTAGAATCAACTCAGAACAAGTCTGGGAGATGCATCCCAGGTTCCTAACATAACTGAAAAAAGCCTTATGATTGTCTTTGGTGTCCTGTGCAATTTTTCTCTCAAAGCTGGCCTTGGAGGATTTTATGAGGGATCGTAATTTTTTGCTAGTACTGATCAGAGATGCCTTCCCCATTAGGGATTTTGCTCTATTATGTAGTAGCTTCCTCCTTCTGTTGTACAGTTTATTTATGGCAGGGGTCCACCAGACTGGACGCCTGCCTTTGGATGATTGGGTCTTGGTTTTGTTTGGGATAGCATGATCCATGCATTCCTGGAGATGTCCGTAGAATGCGTTTATATAGGATTCTGCAGTTTGGGCCATAGTTTCCACTGGCCCTGGGGCCTTGAAGGATTCCACTTCGGTTTTGAGAAGTGAGAAGTTCGCTTTTGAGAAGTTTTTCACTGTGGTTTTCTGGGCTGGGGGTGGGGTCGAGATGTGGACATCCAGTGAAATTAATTTATGGTCTGATCTTACCAATGAGGGATATACTTCTGGTGTGGAGCATAGAGTCCCCATGTTGGTAATGATCAGGTCTAGTATGTTGTCCCCTCTTGTGGGAGTGGCGACTAGTTGTTCCATAGCATTTGAGTTTATAATTTCCAGGAACCTTTGGGCTAAGGTGCTGGGGCTTGAGTAGTGCTCCCAGTCAATGCTTGGGTAGTTGAAGTCGCCCAATATAATGGTGTTCGGAGAGATCTTCATGTTCTCCAATGTTTTCAGGAAAGCCGAGTGGGATTCCTGATTTTGAGAGGGTGGTCTGTAGGATGCTATAAACTGAAAAGCAGTCTTGCCCACTGTTAGTTGCACATGGATGGTCTCCGATACTGCAATGCCACTAACCTGGAGGTGTGGATACCCTTGATAAATATGGAAACTCCCCCTCCTTTTGTGGTTCGGTCCGGGTTTTGGGGCCGAAAAGCATGATATGAGGTATAGCCTGGTAGTGCTGGGGTGCTCACTGGAGCCTTGAACCAAGTTTCTGTCACTGCACAGATATCGATGTTCTCCATACTGAGGAGAGCTTTGAGTGCGTGCATCTTGAGGTTAAGACTTCTGGCGTTAAGCAGCATTACCCTTAGTTTCTTGTTCCTTGTGCTGTCTATGGGGGTGGGTTTGACTTTTGAGCCTTGCCTAAAAAAGGCACTATGGGGGTGGCAAGAGCCTTTGCCAATATCCGAAAGCCCAGTGGTGACAGGTGCAAGCCATCCCTTGCGAAGTAATGTGGCTTGTCGAGCATGTCATCCCAGGCTGACAGACACTGGATCCCCTTTGAATGACACCAAAATTTTAGCCAATTGTTAAAATCGATCATTTTGTCTTTATACTGTGGCATCATTCTAGGTGAGGGTAAGATGTTGCTCAAGGTCAGGGTCATACCAGCCTGGGCTACAAGATCAGAGAGCTCCTCTATGTCTCTTTTCATGTAGTCCAGGGAGGTACGTTTCAGGTCATTCACACCAACATGTACAATGACTGAGTCATATTTGTATTTGCTTTGGAGTGACCTGAGTGCTTGTGTTATGTGGCGGATCCTAGCACCTGACAGGCAGCTCATCATGACCTTCTCTTTATTCAGCCTGGTGAGTCAGTGCGTCTGACAATAGAGTCACCTATTACAAGAGTATCAGGTGTGTTATTCAGCCTTAAGGGCTGTGGCTGCTTGGCACACTGACTTTGTGGGCTATGTGTTGTGCGTGTTTTGTTTTGAGGTAGCGTTTGCTTGGATGTCTGCTTTGGAGGTCTCTGTTGCTTAGGTAGATTTTTATTTAGAGCCTCCGAGTATGTTTTTGTGTATTTATGTGTTTGGTTCGCTGATGTGGTGGGACTATGTGATACTGGAATTGTGTTGTGTGAGGTTACCTTCTCCTCCTGACTGGTTACACCAGTTTTGAGATGAGAGAGCTCAGCCTCCAGTTTGGCTAAATAATTGCATCTCTCACATATATTTGAATCTGTTTGGAGGAGGAGAGGGTTGTCCATGTACATGAGACAGTTGTAACATTGCCTCAAAATTCCCAGATTCACCAGCTGGACTGGAGAGGAAACCATTGACTGACCTTTGGACATGCTAGAGTAATATAGGGAAACTGAATTTAAGACGGACCAATAGAGGACAGGGTAATCGTAGAGAGTATAAGAGTAAGTAGTTCTTATGGTTTAATAGTGCTAACTTGTAGGATTACTTAATTGGACCAGTGAAGGGCCTTAGAATGAGAATATGGTGTTTAAATTGAGAGATAGAGCAGTTCTAAGGGAAAAGTGAAGAGCAGACTTTGTGGAGCCAGGAATAGTTTAAACCCAATTAGGCGGCGCTGCCCACTGTTGCACTATGCACAAAAACGTGCAAAACCGCGCAAAAGAGGGTTTTAAGAGAGGAAGATGAAGGAGTTTGGAATTGACCCAAAATGGCCAATAAAACTACAGTTTCAAGTCAGTAACCACTCCCACAGGGGCAGGCAGGCTGCTCAATGTTTTTCACTGCCACTGATCAACAGAGAGACTTCCCTTTAGCCCAAGCAAAAAATGGCCTCCAAGAAACTTACAAACAGTTCAAGAACAGCAAGCCTGTAACTGAACATTTTTAAATCTCAGAAAAGTGGGAAAAGGCAAGATTTTTTTGTTTTTTCAGAGATAGCAGAGGTTCACAAGTATCAACAAGTTATAACAGTGCAGTAAATGACCCCACACAAGAGTGCTAGGCCAAAGACAGATAAAATGCAAGTTTTGAGAAAAAAACGATTTTAAAAATAAGTGCAAACAGGAAATTCAGTACACAGCTCTAGGTTGTGCTCTAAATACAGTTACTAATGCAGAAATCAAGTTTAACAAGCCAGAAAATGCTCAAAATAGGTGGCTATGCAGAAAAACTTAGCAAATAAACAGAGGAAAAATACTTAAAATCTCAAAAGTGGCTCCTTTCTTCTCTCAGCGTTTTCTCCTCTTGATGGGTGCTTCACCAACAGCCAACAAGCCTGAAAAGACACCAAAACCACGAGGCAACCAGGTTTTAAGAGAGGAAGATGAAGGAGTTTGGAATTGACCCAAAATGGCCAATAAAACTACAGTTTCAAGTCAGTAACCACTCCCACAGGGGCAGGCAGGCTGCTCAATGTTTTTCACTGCCACTGATCAACAGAGAGACTTTCCTTTAGCCCAAGCAAAAAATGGCCTCCAAGAAACTTACAAACAGTTCAAGAACAGCAAGCCTGTAACTGAACTTTTTTAAATCTCAGAAACTGAGACTGTAACTCTTTAGATTCTGCAAAAGCAGGAAAGGAAGACACTTTTTGTTTGAGGAGTTCCATGGTATGTTGCTGAAATTTTAGCATATGGAACTGGCAATTTAGTGCTCTGACAGCAAGAGTAGCAGAGGTGTATACTTTTTTACCCCATCTATCTAGTGCTCAGGAATCCCTATCTGAGGGGGCGGGATTCTTAGCAGAGGTTGCTTTAATTCCTTTAGGCCCTTGAGAACTTACCTCAGGGTCAGTCGTAGGATTTTTGAAAATAAATTTGTGTGAGTCAGGGAGTCTGTAATACCTGGCAGGTTTCCTGGGAGCAGGAGGGAGGGTGTCAGGAGTCAAACTGGACTCCAGGAAAACATCGTCCACAACATCCAGGACTGGGGGGAATGGCCAGGGGTCTGTGCTGTGGAAGATCTAAGAATTCTCTGAGTCTCTTTTTAGACTGAGGGTAGTCCTGACATTCCCATTGGAAATGCTCCCTTAAGGTATGAAGGGTTTTCCCAAAGAAAAAGTCCTTGGGAGGAGATGCTGAAGGAATGGAATCCTCTGCATCAGAATCCTCATAAGCAGAGAGGGGTTGCATGTCTTCATATTCAGATGCATCAGAATCATCAGACTCTTGTTCAGACAACACTACTGGGCACAGATCTCTTTTTCTTTTGGAAGGGGTAGCTTGGCTTCCCCTGATCAGCATGATAAGGTCTTCAGCCATTTTAAGCATTTGAGACTGAGGCAGGGAAGCAGGTGCCTGAGATTGGATCATCGGTTTCTTGGGTGTGGTTCGTACCCTGGGCCTTAGAAACTCTGTAGTTTTCGAAAGAATGGTAGGCGCGAAAGAAGTTGCCAGTTTGTGTCGAGAATCGGTAGTACAAAGTACTTCCTCGGAAGCCGGTGCCTGCTCAGCAGCTCTGGACCCATCCAAGGGAGAGACAACCGTAGGATTCTTAGTCAAAGAAGAGGTTTGCGGCATACTTGCCTCCGAAAGGGTCTTGGTAGCGGCCTGCGAATCCGCAGAAGCAGGCATCAGCTGCTGCGAAAGCGCCTCACTGAGGACCAAAGAACTGACGACTAGCTTAACAGAAGCATCATTGGTAGGTTTGAACCTGTGCAGTCTGTCTCTGTCTTTATCCTTACTTTTTTAGAAGATCTGCTGTTGGATGGCTTACTGAAGCCATATCGGAATTTGAGGACTGTAAGCAAAAATATCTAGCTACAATAAGGGCCTGATGACGTATAGTTCTGGTATTAAACAAAGCACAAAAGCAATAGTGAGGGACGTCGTGGTCTGGGCCTAAGCAAGTGATGCAGTAAGAATGAAAGTCTCAGTGTGGTATTTGCTTTTCACAGGCGAGACAATTGTTAACTTTTTCTGACATCGGTTAGTGCAAGAAAAAAGGATCCCCAACGGGGTACTTAGCTTTAGAAGATTTCAGCTTTAATTCAGAAGACAAAACTCAGGTAGAGGTCGACTGGCACTCATGCGAACTGCTTCTGCTTTGGGCTCCTTGGCAAGAAAGACTGATATAATGGCATTGGCTGCCTTACTTTGTTCTACTGATGACCTGACGTCAGTCCTGAAGTGACAGCAACCAACGCAGAAATGCTAAGCCTCTGGTATTCGGGCCGGCCAAGGGCTACCCTGGCAGGGATAACCCAAACGTGATGACTGCAACAGTGAAACATGAAGAACATCTGTCTGATCTCTGTAGTGCTCAATCTCTTCTAACTGGGGGTGTTGGGTGGGCAGCATGTGCTTGGCATCACCTGACTGATAATGGACACCTTCACTTTATTCTGAAATTCATCCACGATGAAGCAAGATGATGACTTGTTGAATATATTTTTGACTGAAAAATCTGAGAGAGATGTTTTACAGTTCATCTTCAGTCAAGATAGCAAGCCAATATAATGTAGGAAAATATTGGCGAAGTACTGAAAAAAGAAGTGTTAAAATGTTTATGTTCTGTATAGAAAACAATCCCAGTAACTTCTGAAATAATTTTAATACGATGGTGCCAAACTTTCCTGTCAGTTTAGAAGATTTTAGAGGAGCATCCAAACACATCTGCTGACTTTGTCAGATAGAATCTCAGATAA
>NC_056730.1:19861347-19898847 GCF_019279795.1 Protopterus annectens
AAGGTTCAAAGGTTTTTCACAAGAAAAATAAGAGTTTGGTCTAATCTTCCATATGAAATTAGATTAAAAAGACTTAATTTATTTTCTGTTTATTATAAACACTGAAGGGGAGATATCATTTGGAGTCATAAATGTCTAAATCATCCAGATATTGGCTGTTTAATGAAGGTTAACGTTAATCGTCATGAACAATGTACTAGAAATGACAGCTTTTTGTGGACATTAAGGTGATATGCAGAAAATTAGGAAGTAATTGTTTTATACAAAGCTAGGAGAAGAAGATGGAATGCATTACCTTTGGAAATAAGACACATAAATAGTACTGAGATGTTTCAAAACAAAACTGAGTTATAGTTTGAAAAAAGTGTATTGATCACTATACAGATGGAGAGAGGTGAATAATGATCTGTGGTGAGGACCATGGGCAATATTTGAACACTGAGCACTGGGATATCATTGTATTAGAGCATTAGGCATCAGAAGAACTCTTATCAGCTTTAGGAAGGTGACTCAGCAGATGGCACACAAATCTATTATCAGGTTACAAGACAAAAACAGAAAGACAAAAGAAGATAGTCGGCAGACACCATTCCTAAGGGATGTCAGCAACAACCTGCTCTCCATTCCACAGGACATCAAAGACAAATTAAATGAGTATTTTCAGCAGCAACTGAAGAATAAAAATTCCACAGAAGCTGTACTGTCCCAGACACAGTCTAAGAAAGATGAAGACCCCACCACAGAAGAAGTAAAAACAGCACTAAGAAAAATATAGTCAAGGAAAGTGGTAGGCTAAGATGAATTCATGTCAGAAATGGTCAAGTTTTTGGGTGAGTTAGGGGGAGAAATAGGTCCTAAGGGTATTCATACCAGTATGGAGAGCAAGGCACATCCCAGATGACTGAAGAAGAGGCATTCTAGTGTTAGTGCACAAGAACAATAGGAACATTCACACCTGTAAACAATATAGAGGTATCAGACTCCTGCCACACTGTATGAAAGTGCTGGCGAGCATGACTGATGAAGGAATACACAGAGTGTTAGAAAGTAAGATGGGAGATGAACAGTTGATATTCAAATCAGGATGCAACAAAACTGACTCTGTTTACAATGAAACAGACAGTGGAGAGGAAGCTAGAGATTAGGAAAGAATCCAGCTAGGCATTCAGATCGGTAGGCATAATGGTTAAGATCCTCGCCTTCCATGCACAAGGTACAAGGTTCAATCCTGACCACTGGCCAATGCCTGTTTGGAGTTTACATGTTTTCCCTGAGTCTCTGTGGTCTTCCTCCCACCTTGTGTTTCCATCTCAAACTTACCAATTAATCTAGCTGTGGGCACATAGTGCCTTATAGGGGGAAGAGTTGTACAGACCAATGCTTTAGGCATCTACTGTGATGCACAGTATCCTCAAGATAGGAGAACACAGCTCACAGACTGCACACTGTAGCAGTGGTAGGCACTCAATGGTGTAAAATATGTCTCTAGGTGATTCAGATATGTTGAATAATGTCCACAAATGGGCACGGATATTTGCCGGTGATAAGTGGGTTGATGACTCATCCTACTCCAACCCATGCCAGTGACCTATGCTAATGGTGAGAGGGGTGTCAGTCTGTGCCTATCATAAAGCCCAGATTCAATAAGCTACTGGCAGGCCGGTGTCCAGTTGCCCAGCCTGAGTTACATGGGATAGCTCTGTTGAGTGAAAGCTGGGAATAAAACCAATCGATCTGCCTGCTACACTCAATATAGGGTCACTGACAGGATGCAGCTTGGAAGTGGATGACATAATGGTATGGAGGAGGCTAGACATCCTATCTATCAAAGACAAAAGATGGAAGGGCATTGCAGCAAAGACACTTGGCTTGGGATCCAGAGTCTACTACTCCAGAGAGGACAGGTTACAAATGGTGTGGGAACTGTGGGGAGAGAGGCTTTAAAAGGCGGTGAGGAATATCATCAGAATTAGTGACAGACTCATAGCAGTCAGACTGCAGTGTAATGATAGAGCCGTATTCATACTCTTAGCCTGTGCCCCACAGCAGGGTTGTGATAGTGAGGAAAAGAGTGCATTCAGATAGCAGTTGCAGGACCAAATAGATAAAGCAGGATACAGGAACTAGTGCTGATAATGGGTGACTTGAATGCACATATCGGGACAGACAGAACAGGATATGAAGACAGCCTGGGTCCACATGGGTAGGGCAACAGGAATAAAGAAGGCGAGGCCATTCTAGACTTGTGTCTGGCAAAACATTTGACAGTAGCCAGCACATGGTTTATAAAGACAGACAGTCACAAGCTCACATACAAGAGTGGCCAACATGCAACTCAGGTAGACTTTCTCGGGTCCCTATTAGAATGTTGAAACTCCGTTTACACGAATACAAAATCATCGACATGTATTGTGCGAAATACGTAATCGACGAACATGCAAAACCGTGAAATTCAAAATGTCAAAGTGTTTTGGTTGGCCCATCTGCGGTATAGCTCCGTAAGGTAAGTGTGCGACAGTTACAAACCTTAGGGTTAGGATGCGGGTTAAGGTAAATGTATAGATAGGTAATGTGTGTAAGATTTAGTGTAGTGTTAGAAGTAGGGTTTTGTTAAATGTATTTATGTGTATTATTTATTTTGTTTGGGTATATCTCCGTAGGGGAAGTGTGTGGTAGTTACGGACCTTAGGGTTAGGGAGAGGTTAAGGATAGTGCATAGATAGTTGTGTATGTGGGGTTTAGTGTAGGGTTAGAAGTTGAGTTTTGGTGCTTTACTTTAGGGTTAGGAGTAGGGTTTGATTAGTGTATGTATGTGGTTTATTTATTTTGTTTGGGTAGGTAGTATGTAGCGGGTGGTGGGGTCGGCCGACTATGAACGCTCAATATTTTAATTTTCGCTGTTTAGTGCGTTCGGTATTTTCGCGGTTCAAGTAATACGTGTCGCTGTTTTGGTATTCGATGTAATGGATTTTCGTTATTTTACTATAGACCCGACTTTCTTCTAGTAAGGAAAGGGCACTGGGGACGGGGTAGAATCAATGATTGCAAACTCATCCCCAGTGAAACAATCATCCCACAGCATAAACCACTTGTTGCTATAATCAGCTGCAAGCAATGGTCAGAGAAGGTTCTAAGGTCAACAGAGACCAGGTTGAAGACATGGAAGTTAACCTGAGAGAAAGTACAACAGTTCAAGGAATTACTCAGGGATCTAGCACCCCAAGAAGAGGAGGAAATAGGTGGAGATGAAGATGAATGACAGTGTCTCAAACAGCATGTGTGAGGACTACAGAACAGATATGTGGCCGAGCCAATTATAGAAATAAGGTACATAAGGAAAGCTGGTAGTAGAATGCAGAAGTCCTGGAATTCAACAAAAGAAAGGAGTGCAGGAAAAAGTGGGAGATAAAAAAGAGTGACCAGGTTAGGAAAGAAGCTAAGAAAGGAGTTGCAATAGCAAAGGGCAGGGCATTGGAGGCACTCTATCAGTTTTTGGAAAGCGACTCAGTAGGTGGCACAAAGAAACTATCAGGTTGAAAGGTAAAGACAGAAAGATAAAGAAGACAGTCAGACAACCTTCATAAGGGATACCAGCAACAACCTGCTCACCAGTCCACAGGACATAAAATGCAGATGGAAGGCATATTTCCAGCAGCTTCTGAATGAAGGAAACCCCACGGAAGTTGTACTGCACCAGAAACAGCCTACGATGAGAGAAGAAGAGGAGCCCACCCTAGAAGAAGTAAGATGAGCACTAAGGAAGATGAAGCCAGGGAAACAGCAGGCTCAGATGAGGTCACAGCAGATATGATAAAGATGATGGATCTGGGTGAGATAGGGGAGAAATGGCTCCTGAGGGTACTCATATCAGTGCGGAGAGAAAGGCGTATCCCAGATGACTGGTGAATAAGCATACTTGTGCCAGTGTACAAAAACAAAGAGGACATCCACAACTATGAAGGTATCAAACTCCTCTCCCATTGAGAAGTTCTGGAGAGGGTGATTGATAAATGGATATGCAGAGTAGTAGAGAGTAAGATAGGATGAGCAGTTTGAATTCAGATCAGGATGCAGCACAACTGACCTGAAGTTTGCAGTGAGGCAGATAGTTCAGAAGAAGCTAGAGATGAGGAAAAGGTTCAACTGGGCATTTCTAGAATTGGAAAAAGCATATGACAAGGTCCTAAGAAAGCTGATTTGGGCAATACTGTGGTGGTTCAAAGTCTCAGAAACATTGGTTGAATTAATGCAGGCTATGTACAAGGACCCAGTGATTAAAGTATGAACAATGTTCAGTCTCGCAGAGGGGGTTCTCAGTGAGAGTGGGTGTGCACCAGGGTTCAGCTTTGTGCCCACTGTTGTTCATAATGGTGATGGACTACAATAGCAAAGGGGTAAGAGGGGACAGGTCAACAAAGTTGTTGTATGCAAACGATGTGGCATTAAAGGCAGACTCTGAGCAAGAACTTCAGCAAAGGATAGGGAAATGGAATGCAAAACTGAAAGCACATGGGAAGAATATAAGCACAGATAAGACAGTGGTAATGTCATTAAACTGGAGAAATCAGGAGAGGCTGAGAATTAGAGTATAATGGATGGGTAAGTCCAGATAAAGTCACTTCAGCTAGCAGATCTAGGAGACCCTCTCTCTCTGATATCCTCCCAGTAGGAGGAATAAAGACACCTTGTTGAAGTTTCCAGTAGTTTATTCAGTTAAGTAGGTAGATGGATTCAACTGAATAAAACTACTGGAAACTTCAAAAATGTGTCTTTATTTCTCCCCAGGGAAGGCATCAGAGAGAAAGTCTCCTAGATCTGCTAGCTAAAGTGATTTTGTCTGGTTTCATCCTTTATACTCCATTTCTTGTTAGTCCTGCCACCGTCTGTGTCACAAGTGAGATACCAGACTTCTTTTTAGCCCTCTGGATTACCTCTGTTTTAAGAATCTGAGAATTGAGATAGAAGGGAAGCTAGTGGAACAAGCTAATAGCTTCAGGCATCTGGAAGGGCTGGTTGAGGAGAAGGGGAGTCTGAATGAAGAGGTCAAAGCTAGAATCAGAGGGGCTGTAGCCAACGGACATATAGTGTCAGGTGTAGTGTATGATAGAAGAATGGTAAAGAAGCTGAAAAGTAAGGTGTACAAAACAGTGGCGTGACCAGTACTACTGTATGGTACAGAAACTTGGGCAGTAAAGGCATAGAAGATGAGAAAGCTAGAGGTGATGGAAATGAAGTGCCTGAGAGGAGTTGTGGGATGTACACTGTGGGACAGATGAAGAAATAAGGACTTAGGAGCAGAAGCCAAAGTAGCTCCAGTTGCAGAAAAGATCAAAGAGAACAGATTACAGTGGTTCAGACACATGCAGAAAAACAGAAGACAATCTGGTGAGGAAGATTTGGGACAGACAGGAAGAAGGTAAGAGGAAATGAGCCCATCCAGCAAAGAGGTGGATGGATTGTGTGAGAAAAGTTATGCTATAGTCAGGCAGGCATGAGTACTGATGAAGGCAGGAGTGTGGCACTGAATCGAGAGAGATGGCGACAGTTAATACCACACCCAACCCCTTGTAGAAAAATGGGAAAAAAAGGGGATTGATGATGATGAAGACTCCTAGACTTGGAGAAAGCATATGACAAGGTTCAAAGAAAGATGATTTTGGCAGTCTTGTTGTTCAGTGTCCTGAAGACATTGGTAGAATCAGTGAAGGCTGTGTATAAGGACCCAATGACTGAAGTATAAACAGTGTTCAGACTCATAGAGGGGTTTCCAGTGAAAGGGGCCATATCAAGGTTGGACTCTGAGCCCACTGTTCTTACTGGTGATGGACTACATTTGCAAACAGTTTGAAGGGATCAGATCTACAAAGCTGCTGTATGGATTCTAAGATGGTTGTACTCTGAAAAAAAGTTGACAAGTGCTTTCCTAGTGTGAAAAACAAAACTGATTTAAAAAAGCCAGTATAAACTAACAATTTGGCTAAAATTCAGTCACTGGTGAGTCACTACACTGTCTGCATGTCATTAAAGAATAATTCTGCAGATAGTGAGAGAAAATCAACTAGAAAAGAAGAAACAACTCTGGTGGGGAAAAGTCTTGCAGCTGTTTAACAAAAAAGCAGTTCAGGTTTAATCTTTGGTACAGGAGATGATGTCCAGTAAATTAGAGGAAAAATAAATTAAGTGCATTCAGATGTATTTAATACAAGTGAGACCCTAGTGGAATATTTAAAGTGAAGTGGCAACAGTTTAGAAATAGAAGAAACTTTAAGCAGCTATTCTGATGAGCTAATAAAACTGCATAAATTAGAGACTGAAATGAAGGAAGGAATGACTCAATTAAAACAGTTTCAAGACTAAATTGAGAAGAAAAAGTATGTAGAGGAAATCTGAGATTGTATGCTACGACAAAGAAAATGGAAGGAATAGATTGTATTCATTTTATGAAAGTATGCAGAAAGTGCCGACTGTGTGCACGTTCCACATTTGGCAATGAAAAAGATGCCACAAACCAATATTAATAAAGATGCACTCATACCTGCAGAACAATATGGTCCTGACAAAATTGTGACATGGGAAAAGTATTAAAAATTGTAGAAACCAGAGTGCTTTGGCAGTACGATTATTCAACGTACAGCTACCAGAAGAGTAGTGAGCTTATTTATTTATTTATTTATTTATTTTACATTTGTTGACCGGGATAGTCTGACTGGATATATGTCCATTTTCAGGGGAGTCCCGGGGAGAAAAGGTCCGACAGGGTTAACAATGACAGATAGTTACAGAGACATATTGACAATTTACATAATATACAATGAAAAAAAAATTTTACAATAGCAGATACAATTGGTTACAGTTCAATGTATTAGAGATGATTTAGTAACTAGTAGAGTAGTACAAGAAATGGCCTAGTCGTTAGCTAATATTTGTTATTCTAGATTGACCTCGAAGGTTAAATTGCTCATAGGACTGTTGTGTTTGGTGAGAGTAGAGTTATTTAAGGAGTTAGTCTGGGTTTGTGCAAGGACAAAGCCAGTGAGATTTATGGTGGATTTTTAGTTCTTTTTTGAATTGAGCTAGTGATGGTAACAACGTGAGGTTATTGGGAAGGGAGTTCCAAGCCTTGCCAATGATATTAGCATAGAGTGTATCACCGCCTTGGTTATAGGACTTGGTTGTTCGTACTAGGAGTTTGTTTGATGAGCGAAGTGAAGTTAGATTGGTGTAAGGGGTTAGTATGTTTTTTAAAGCAGGGGTTTTCTCAGGATGTTTCAATATTTTAAAGGCTTCTATGAGTTGGTACTCCTGGAGAAGATTTGGAAGTTCTACCCAATCAAGCTTTTTCAGGTTAATACAATGGTGTGTTCTATAGGGTAAGCCAGTAATGAATCTAGCAATGTGGTTGTAACAGGATGAGAGTCTGTTAAGGTCAGATTTGTTGAGGTTTGTGAGAACAGGGGAGGCATATAGTAGGGCAGATAGGAGGTGTGAGCGGGCAGTAGCTATTCTAGCAGCTGGAGTTAGGTAGGTTTTTATCCTATATAATGACCCGAGTTTTTTGTTAACTGTTTTAATAGTTTGGTTGATGTGGACATCAAAACGAAGTTTATTGTCAGTGTTTACCCCTAATAGTTTAGCATTGGTATCAGGTGAAATAATGGTTCCATTACTGGATTGGATAGTGAATTGTGTGATAGGCATTTTGTTAGTTGGGTAGAAGAGAAGTAGTTTGGTTTTCTTTGGGTTTAGGATGAGTTGATGGTCAGTGAGCCAATTTTCAACTATGGTAAAGCTGTGTTGGGTAGTTGTTAGAAGGTTATCTAGGATGGGATTGGAACATATTATCTCTGCAATCAGGGGATATAAATTGCAGGCATGAGAGTCAAGTGGTTATATCTAGTTGTCTTTAGATATTTTTTTTCCTGGATCAGATACAGTTTTGGAAGCAGAACAGGCTAAAGAAGAAATAAAAAAAAAAGTTTACCCACCAAAGAGTGAGCCAGCAAGCCGAAGGGAATACTGCTTCTCATTATTCTGACAATAACTAAGCTGTTTGAGTGACGGAAAAAAGCCCAGGAGCTGACTTGAACCAGAAATTGTTATTGTGTGGATGAGATGAGGAGGAATAAGAATGGTAATAATGTGAAATAAGGAAATAAATGGTAATTTATATGTAAAGTGTCATTTCCACAAGATGTGGTTTAGACATGACACATGTGCTTCTGTAAGAAGTGGCTAAAAAGGACTACAAGTTGGCTGAACCTGTTAAATTGGTTGAGGGACTTAAAGCATAACTTATTAATCTTTAAAAGGATAACAAAATGAATAAAGATGTAACTATAAGTACCAACAGTTTTTTGTTTCTTTTCAGCAGTATGTGTATAATAAATGTTTTGAAGTAAACTGCATGTTATGTTGTAAATTAGTTCTGTATAGTATGGAGAGGTATTTTAAATGTGAGGTGGGGAGTCTCATCAGTGACTGCTATTTATCCCAGTGATATTAAAGTAAGAAAATACATTTTCTTTATTGTAAAGCATCCAGGTTTTATACTGTAACAAGATAAATGTTGGATATAAGTTGCTGGGGATGTAAAGGTATACTGTTCACATTATATGTCTATTAAAATATAATAATGTCCCTCTGTTTTTATATAGGTAGAATTTATAAAGTAATGATCTTAATTTATGTTGCAGACAAGGGAAGAAAACAGGCTAGAAAATGGAAAGCATAAAATGACAGTTTTACAGAATTTGAATAAGATCACATCTTGCATTTATAAGCCTATTTTCAGTCAGCAAGTGCCTGCAGTTGGAGATGGCAAGTCTACAGGTACAGGCAATTAATAAGGAAATGACTCAAGAATGTGCTATGAGATATTTTTATAAGAAAAAAAGTAGAATTTAAATGGGAACTGACAAGCAATTCAGTGTAAATGAAAGTTTGACACATAGAAGTGAATATTTTTGCAAGTAGTCGCATCCCTAATAGCCTTAGCATTGCAATATTAAATATGACAGTGTGTAATTTAGTTTATGCGTTTAGGGGTAGCCAAAGATTTTTTTTCTTAAGGCTATAAATCAGTTAATTGAGAAGCATGCGTGTTGTTTTTCACATCTGTAGGAGAATGGGTGGTGTCAGTGCAAGAGAGAACACAGGTTCTAGCATGTGCTTCCAACATGAGTAAATGTAACTTTAGAAAAATAAAGCTAGTGGATGTAGCCCCTATATGGAGAAGTCATTTTTGGAAAGTGCGCATATCTTTGTGAGTTTGCTGTGACTTAAAATGGGTTGGGGTCTGAAAATACATTTTTTTGTTTTGCTTCTGGAGAGTTTTTATTGACATGAAGAGTTTAACTAAATATAATATGGGTTCAAACAGACGTGAGAAGCAGTAACTGCATACAAAATCAGCCTGCTGAGTATTAGAATGTGCATATAAGTTACAAGTTTAAAACTTATATTTAAAGGAACTGTCAGAGGTTCATAGGTGTATACTATGCAAATGACCAATAGAGCCCTTATAAGCCTAACAGTGCAACCCAAACATGACCCACACATTTGATTTATACAGGGGTGATTTACTGACTGCCTCTGTCCATCAGAGACATACATACCAGACCAGGGGTAAATTTCTGATTTTCCATCAGGTGGTCCAAATTGTGCTTAAGTAGGGTTAGGGAGAGCTCTGCTTCACATGGATTTGCTCCAGAGAATGGGAATTCTCTGAGAAACATATCTGTCTCTTCTGCATGTCCTATCTATGTTCCAAGCAGAATTTGTGTCTTTTGGTCTCAAAATTTTGATGTTGTTTGTTTTGCAGATGTGCAAAGGGTTACTCAAAACAGGGTCCAGGTATGCCTTGTGTACCAGGCAATGATCACCTCTCAGATGTCTGTATGATACTGAGTAAAGAGACAGGGCTTTGAGATGATCACAGATGGGCATTGTGCTTACTCCCTGTATTCTTTTTTTAAGGAACCTTTGTGGGCGTGCCAGTTTCTGCATGTGTCTGGTCAGGTACATACAGTAGGGGGCATTATAGTCTATGATGGGTCTGATGAGGACCAAGTACAGTGGTGCGATGACCTAGATGTCATGCCCTTACTTATATGTTAAGCAACATAGAAGGACTTTCTTATTACCTTGGACACATGTTGGTTGAAGGCTAGGTTGCTGTCTAGATGAGTTCACAGATCCCTGAATAGTGAATCAACTTGTAGGTGTGTTTTATTGATAATGTAGTTACCCAGGGTGGCCAAATTCCTGAAAGGTACTATAATACATTTCTTGGTATTGACTTTTAAGCCATGGCTTTGGCACCAAGTATTTGCCTGTGTTAGACCTTCCTGAAAGTTGTTTTCATTTTGGGGGAGATTCATTGACTGCTCCCAGTTTGTAATCATCTTCAAACTTAGTCAGTCAGAGGCTATTGACATTGGCTTTGACCTCTGAAAAGTAGATGGCAAAGAGGAGTGGTCCCAGTACAGAGCCTTGAGGGACTCCACTGGTGACTGATCTCCTTGCAGAGGTAGCCTCACTGATCCTAACCTCTTGGGTGCTATCCAAGAGCCAGCTACCTAGCCATCCAGTACGTTATAAAGGAGTTTATGCATAGGTACATGCATTTGTTGACAATGCACGAGTGGGGTATTGTATCAAATACTTTAGCCAGATCTAGGTAGACACCAAATTACCCTCATCCATCAATACGTGACCTTTTCAAAGAAATTCACCAGGTTCAGTAAGCATGACTTTCCTTTGACATATCCAAACTGGGATGGATCCATTGTCTGGATGTCTCCTATGTCTGTCCTTGTTGATAATTTCCATGATAATTCTTTCCATGGCTTTGCAAATAAGACTAGTCAGACTAATGGGTCTGTAGTTTCCAGGATCTGATGAAGGTCATCCCTCATGAAGGGGTAGTTTGCCTTGGAATAGTTCCCAAGTGTTACTGATTTTACTGGGGTTATAGAATTGATTTTGAGAAAGGCAGCTTTATGGTTGGACCTTACCAGGAAGGATGTGACATGGAGGGGTGCATCATTCGCCCATATTTGTGAGTATGAGATCCAGTATGTCTGCGCATCTAGTGTGTGTTTTTAATATTTGGTCAAGGGTGTGTTTATTTATGAAATCCAGGAATCTCTGTGCCTGTAGATCTGAGGTTGTGTAAGATTCCCAGTCTACAAAAAGGTAATTAAAGTCTCCCTTGAGTAAAGTGTTAGTTGGATGGTAAGTGTCTCTAGTAGCTCCAAGTATACATTGTGACCTTCTTGGGACATGGAGGGTGACCTATAGCTGGTTAGGATATGGTATAAGATTTTGTCTATGGTGACCTGCATGTGGAGGAAGTCCAGAGCATCATCCTGTTTAACCACCCTAGAGGTATGCTTGTTATTGCTGTATATTGAGACACCTCCACCTTTAGCTCTTGTCTGTGCACCTACTGGGGTGGATAAAGTTTTAGCTAGTATTCCAAAGCCTAGAATGGACAGGTGCAGACTATCCTTGGCAAAGCAATGTGGTCTGTTAACCATGCCCTACAAAGCTGACAAATATTGGGTTCCCTTAGACTGACACCAGAAAGACAGCCAGTTGTAAAAATCACTCATGGTTTGCTCATATTATGGCATCATCCTCTGTGATGGCAATATACTGCTCAATGCCAGGCTCATACTAGCCTGAGATGCATAGTCTGAGAGCTCCATAATGTCTCTCTCTCTTCACATAGTCCATTGAGGTATGTCTCCTAATTCATTATACCTACATAGACTATGATGGAATAATACTGGTACCTGTGGTGTAACGAGCTGAGAGTGTGTGTATGATTTAATGGATCCTGGCTCCAGATAAGCAACTAACTATTACCGTCTCCTTGTTCAGCCTTGTTAAAGGGGATCAGTATATCTTGCAATTGAGTCCACTATGACAAAAGTCCTCAAAAGTGTGTTTGCTTGCCTTTCAAATCGTAGCCTGCTATAGATCCCCAAACCATGTCCCAAGACTCTCACTCCACATTCCTAAGCACCCTGGAAACTATTAGGATCCAACCCAACACTCTCATACTAGGTGACTTCAACTACCCCTCCATTAACTGGGAAAATTACTCATGCACCAATACACTGGCCAAAGGCCTCCTGGAATTCATCAATTCTAATGCCCTGAACCAGCTCATTTTTACCTCCACTAGAGGAAGCAACATCCTTGACCTGGTTGTTACTAATATGGGCAACCACTGCTCTACACCAATAGGCAATTCCTCCCTGGTTAGATCTGACCACAAACTAATCACCATGGAAATCCACATCTCTCCCACACTCCCCCCACAAAGGTAACCACCATGAAAAACTTCTCCAAAGATGACATTGGGATCCTAAAAATAGAGGTGGCTAACTTCATGGCAACCATGTCAATGGAAATTGATGCATGACTGCTGAATCATACACCAATGCACTGTATGAACATGTACATAGAAGCATGGAACTAGCCATACCCAACAGAACCAAGATGCTCGCCTCCAAAAAAGGAAGCCAATCTGGTGGCCCCCTGCCATTAATAAACTCTACAATAAAAGGAAGAAATTGTTGCAGAAAAAGGTAAAGTCCCAAGACTGGCAAAACTCTCTTAGTAGCCTCAACAAAAAGTTGAGATCCCTCATCAAAGCCTCTTAAGCCAGCTATGAAGGCAGAATTGTAGCAGACACTAAAAACAACCACAAAGCCTTCTATAGTTATATCAAGAATCTCTATGGCAATTCCCAGGTTTGCTCTGAGTTACTGCACAAAGGTACCTCCTAAACTGAGCCAGCAGATGTTGCCAATATACTGGCCAACAGATTCAGTGCCAACTTTACCCCTCCCCCCCAAAGGACCAATCACAATACCAGAGGAATGCCATGTACCCAGCATTACTGCATCACAGGTTAAAGCTGCATTGTCCAAGGCCAAGAATACAGCTTCCATGGGACCTGACAAAATCCCTGGATGTGTTCTACATGAACTACAAAGTGAACTGACACCACACCTGTGTGCCCTGTTCAATCGCAGCCTCACCTCAGTCTTTGTCCCTACCGAATGACACACTGCTACAGTCATCCCTCTCCATAAAGGGGGAGCAACTACAGACCCTGGGAATTATTGTCCCATTACCCTGACAAGTCTGATATGTAAGCCTATGGAGCTCATCATTGTGGACCTAATTAACAAGGATATAGGGAATCTCCAGTCTCTAGATCCCACTCAATTTGGTTTTGTGAAAGGTAGATCATGCCTGCTCATCCTGGTTGACTTCTTTGAGTCAGTTACCAGAGCTGTGGATGACAGCAAGACAGTTCATACAGCCTACCTCGATCTAACCAAGGCCTTTGATACCATTCCCCACTCAGGAAGTATTGCTAAACTCACCAAACTAGGCATCAACCCCTATATCACTAGGTGGGTTGCAAATTGGCTCACAGATAGAACCCACAGTGTGAAAGTAGCGGAAGTCAGACTGCTGACCTGTCATGAGTGGAGTCCCACAGTGATCGGTCCTGGGTCCTCTCCTGTTTGGCATCTACTTCTCAGAAGTCCAGGCCAATATGGAGGGACTCCGGCTGACCAAGTTCACAGACAACTGCAAGCTGGGAGCCATTATTAACTCCTCAATTGATGTAGACATCCTACAGAAAGGCCTCACTGAGACCAATGACTGGTGTTGAAACCATGGCCATAAGCTTAATGCCAAAAAATGTGTCTTCATCCCTTTTGGGAAAAACTCAGTTCCCAATAATTACCACATCGATGGGAGCCCACTGAACACTGAAGGCGTTATAAGAGATCTGGGGACACAGGTTGACAGCAACCTTTCCTTCGACCACCACATTGCCACTGTGGTCAGAAAGTCCTTCTATGTGGTACAACTCATTACCAAGGGTTTTGCATCCAGGAAGAAAGAGGTCATCATCTCTCTCTACTCTTCCCTCATTAGGCCAATCATCGAGTATAATGCCCCATTTGGCATTGGTACACCTCACTACACACATGCAACAGCTGGAAAGGCCACAAAAATACCTCACGAAGAGGATCCTAGGCCTTAAACACATGTCCTACATGGACAGACTCAAAAAAACCTCCAGTTATTCTCTGTCTTATATCGTCTACTAAGAGGCGATCTCTGCTTGACTTACAAAGCCATATCTGACTCAGCTCTGTTAGAAATGCTACATCTAAAGAAATCCCAATCCTTCTGCACCACATGCTCCAGAGACCTCAGCCTCATTATCACAATCAACAGAACATGCTGGAGGGACAGGTTCATAACCCAGAGACTGCCCATACTCTGAAATAGACTTCCCATTCATGCCAAGCAGAGCACTTCACTGGCCCTCTTCAAGAGAAATCTTGAGTGGATGGGAAATAGAAAGTTCACCCTGGGGATCACTCCAGTGGCTCTACTTGATAGAGACACTGGGAACTAACATCGGGTGGCACGATGCCAGGGCACTTCTATGGGCTAGGCTTTCAAAGGGTCCAGGGCCATTAGCCTAGTACACACCTATGAACCTATGAATTTATTAGGGGCTTAGTGTTTGCAGTTCCATTGAGGCTAACTGTCTGTGTAGTGTTAGTTGTTTTTTCTCATTGTCTTTGAGCTTGCTGAGGTGTAACATTGCCAACAGGTGGTCTTGGTTATCTTTGTTATTTAGGAAGATTGCTTTTAGGTGTCTCTGCATACGTTAGTCTATGTGTGTGTTGTGTGCTACATGAGATGGGTGTTAAATGTGTAGTTTCAACAACCTGATGTGTGTTTGTGTAAGTACACCTCTTGCATACTGTGTCTGTTTCTTTAAGGATTAAGTGGTCATCGGTAAACATCAGGGAATTACTACATTGTCTCAAGATGCACATATCCACTAAGCTGGCTACAGAGAAGTTAGGACATTGCATATTCTAGCTGTCTAGTCCTTTGATTAGTCTGCTACAAAAGGGTTATGCATTGGGGTTAGAAGTCTATTAAGGTTGCTTTGTTGGCGCAGACTAACAAGGATGCTTTATTGGGGCAGATGTGGGTGGTGCTGCAGTAGCGTTGTTGCCTCACAGTTAGACGTTGCCCGATCGATTCTCAGTTAGAGCGTCTTCTGTGTGGTGACATGCATGACTGGGCATTCCTTTGTTGAAGGTTGTGTGTTAGGCCCGGCAAGCCAGCACGTAAAAATCTACTGCCAATCATTAGCGGACCAGAGTTCCGCTGTGGCGACCCCTAACCGGGAAAAGCCGAAAGACACAAACAGTGGGGCAGATTATGCCAAATAGTACTAAATTCTACTAAATTCTACTAACTTTACTGTTTCCACAATATTGAAATCTATTAAATCTATAAGTATTGCCACTTAACACCTATGTTGATGCACAAGGAATTTGCTCCATATTTACTGTTTACAGCATACGGTTTTATGGATCGTTCTACAAGAAAAATTTGCATTTTAGGCATTTGCTACTGTGCAAAGCATTGATGAGCACCACCAGGCAAACTCTTCAACTTTATAGTGGCACAGAAAAAAGAGAAAACTAAGTAATGAGCCCTCTGGCCAATAAAACTACTATACTGTGAGCACTTTTGTGTGTGTTCCAACTCAAGACCAGGCACACCTTCTGCCACAAATTAAGTAAATCAAACACAAAAAGCCAGCAAAGAAGTTCCACATAACTGAAGTTTATTGTTCAGCGTCAAGCATGGACTAGCAAAGTCCAAAAGATACAAAATCTAAATTCTCATACTAGTTTCGGCAACAGCCTTCCTCAGTGAGAATAAAAAATAGCAAAATTATTACCAGCAAACATTGGTGTATTTATATAATGACCCAACCAATAGGTGATCATGATATGTTCCCAATAGGGAATAATTCATGAGTAGGTACTAGGGCAAAGATAACACACAGAAATAAAGAGAAATAAAAAATCAAAAATAAAAAATAAAGATATGCATATCTTTGAAATTATCATAAATATCACATAAAAGTATAATATGTGTACATTTGTATGATATAAAAGTATATGACCAGAACAGACAAACAATTATGATACTAGATATTGGTGGACTAAAAATATATTTATATAAAGAATGACAGCTGTGTCAAAAATTATGGTGTAGCAGTATGACTAGAAAATTAGTAATGGTAGGAAATATTAATTTAAATGGTATTTCCAAAATGTTGACTGCTACTTTATAAATGATCATTAAGACCAGGTGGAAATAGAGCTCCTAAATGAACTATCCAATATTTTTCTTTGTGACTAAGTATATTTTCCCATCCTAACTGATTGTGCCTGTTACCAGTAATCTTATCTATGATGGTGAACATGAATTTGGCTGTGGGATGTTTAATAGTGTGTTGGTATAGGGCATTTGTCAATTTTTTAGTACGAATGTCACTTCGATGTTCTCCTATTCTGATTCTCAATGATCTTGAAGTTTTGCCCACATAAAAGGCGGAACAATGGCAAGTAGCCAGATAGATCACCCAACTGGTTGAACAATTACCAAAAATCCTAACATCATATATTTTACTTGTATTGGAACTAGTAAATTGTTTGATCTTATTAACCTGACTGCAAGAGGTACATTGCCCACAGGAAAGTGCCCAGAAGTACATCTCCTGTTATCGTTAATTGCTTGAATTTGGCACCACCACTTTCCCTTTGTTTGTAATGTGAAAATAATGAACCCAAAGTTTTACCTCTCCTGTATGAAATCGGGCATCGATCACCTAGGATATTACACAGATAGTCATTTGCTAACAAAATATTCCAATTGTTGTTAATAACTTTCCTAACCACCTGATGATTTTTCCCAAAGGTGGTAATGAGCCTAATGGTGTCATCCTTTGGACAGTGGACACGGTCCTTATATTGGAGCAGGGTTTGCCTGTCCTGCTTATCTGTATGTGTATAGGCAGATGTAATGTCAAAGATAGAATATCCCCTATCCAGAAATCTGTTGTTCAGGTCCGTTTTGGCTTCTTCATAATCTGAAGTAGATGAGTTGATAAGTTTGATTCTGAGATATTGGGATTTCGGGATGTTCTTGAGACGGTGGCGTGGATGCATACTAGATGCATGTAACAAGGAATTGAATTGTGGATATTTGCTTGAAATAATTTAGTATTTAGTGTGTGATCTTCATTTCTATATATAGTGACATCCAAAAAATCAATTTGATATTGATGGGATGTTATAGAAAACTCTATACCCACAGATTGTTATTAAGATACTCCACAAATTCCATAAGATATTCAGAATCCGCACGCCACACCATCCAGCAATCATCCAAATATCTCCGCCAAATGTCCATTTCCACCTGATAAATGTTATGCAAGGGGTTGTAAATGAGGCATTCTTCCAAGTAGGCCATAAATAAATCGGCGTATATAGGGGCAAAAGAAGCCCCCATTGCTGTGCCTTGCAATTGCCAATAACAGTCCCCTTGAAAATAAAAAACATTTTTGTTGAGAACATGTTCTGACATACAGATAAGCAGAGTGTTAAATCCAGGTGGGTACAATTCTACCCTGTTCAGCCAATATTGTAGAGCTTGTAACCCTGCTCAGTGTGGTATACTGGTATATAAGGACTTAACGTCCAAGGTACACATAATCCAATCCGGTTCAAGTTGTGTGTCTGCAATTATCTTCAAGAATTCAGTAGTATCCTGGATTCTAGCCCTGACATGTTTCAAAAGTGGTTTCAAATATTGGGTAAGAAATGCTGAAAGTGGTTCAGTAAGTGATCCTATACCTGATACTATGGGTCTGCCCGGAGGATGTGTTATAGATTTATGAATTTTAGGCAGAAGATAAAGGATCTGTTTAGACGGATCTTTAACCTTGAGATGTTGGGCAGTTTTCATAGTTATAATGCCTTCCTCCAAGGCAGAATCTATAAAGTTGTCAATCTCCTGCTTAAAGTGATCAGTGGGATCAGTGCCCATATGCATATAACACTTAGAATCAGATAATTGTCTTAGACCCTCTTGGACATAATAGTCCATGTTGAGGACAACGACTGCACCACCTTTATCAGCCTGAAGTATAGCAATATCATGGTTAGATCTAAGTTCAGAAAGTGCTTCCCTCTCCATAGGAGTCATATTATCTGGTAAAATATGACATTCAAAATGTGGAAAATGTAACTCTTTCAGTACTGCCTGTTGGAAAACTGCCACATTTTTGTTCATGGGAGGTTGGAAAGTAGATCTATGAAAAGTAAAATCAGAAGATCTTTGAGTGTGTGATCTGTCCTGTTCTGAAAAAAATATTTTTAGATTGATTCTACGACAATAATCCATTATATCCAGTACAGTCTGGTATTGATCAGAAAAAAAACCCGGGACAAAACCCAATCCTTTGTTCAATAGTGTGTATTGTTCTTTTGTTAATACATAGTCAGATAAATTCAAAACATTGTCAAAATTATTAGTTACTGTTCCAGTAGACATAAAGTAAACCCAGTCTTCCTAATGTAAAAACACATTAGAAGAGATCCACAACGCAATGCCATTACAAACCAATTAAATAACTAGCTGGAAATCCCATGCTGAAGGCAATTTCAAGACCATCTTACAGCAGTAACAGTGAGAGGAAGAACCCTTTTTTTTATAAAAATATAATAAAATGCACAAAAGCAGGAAACAGTAGCAACTACTCAAAATAACTTAAGCAAGTGTGATTTAGCAATCAAAGCACTTAGGTTTGCCTGGATGGCTGAAGATACAAGTAAATCACGTGTGGAACTCAGACTAGACTGCCAAGCTTTGCTAAACTCTGGGAAATGAGCAGGAGACAATATGTAGTAAAGAAGGTTTACTCAAGTGCAATACTGGAATGCTGAGTGGGCACTCAGTGCCAAAGATCTATGGAAAACAATGAGTGGGAAGAGAACTTAAATAGCTTATACAACAGACAAGAACAATGAAAGAGGATAGGGATGAACTTTGGAAATCAGATTACCATAAGGGGTAGAGAGGCAAGAGACACATCCTAATAAAAATACAACATGGTTGGGAAAATTTCAAGGAAGAAGCAAGTTAGCTAGAGGGTGATCCAATCATACAGAGTCAATTTATTTCAGAAATTTAAGCTTAATATCTCAGTGGGGGTGGTGCAGACGCAAAGAATAGGGAACACAAAAGCACTGGAATGCAACTTATCTGAGATACAGGTCAATGACCCCAGGCAGGTTAGATTTTCAGAAACTTTAGCTTAACATCTGAGTGAGGGATGGGGCATACACAAACAACTATGGAAACAGAAGGTATTTGAATGCAACTTTTAGCAGATAATTCATAAGTGGAATATAAAACTACAGGAGCAAACATATAGTTTAGCACAAATCCTGAATCAGAAAGAAAACAGTATTCTCACTATTGAAATGCTACTACAGTTTAAGGCAACAGACTATGCAGAAATTTTCAGTAACTCAGTTTATGGAAAAAATGCAGTAATAAATTACTAAACAAGGATCAACTATGGCAGTAGTACAATGTAAAACATTGTTTTTTACCCTGGGGTCATAAAAAAGCAATACTCTACTCTCACCATTGAAATTGTACTACAGATTAAGGCACCAGACTATGCAGAATTTTACCAGTAACACTGTTTATGGAAAATGAGTAAACAAGGCTTGAATCTGAGCCACGGTGGTGCAGTGGTAGCATTATCGCCTCACAGCAAGAGGTTCTCCCATTTGATTCTCGGCTGGAGCGCCTTCTGTGTAGAGTCTGCATGTCCTCCCTACGGTCAAGTGACGTTCGAAAGACATGCGTGAATGGGAGTGCCTTCGTTGAAGGTTGGGCGTTGGGCTGGCACCTCGGCACCGTAAAAAAATCTACTGCCAATCATTAGTGGACCGGAGTTCCGCTGTGGCGACCCGTAATCGGGAAAAGCCAACAGAAGAAGAACAACAACTAAACAAGGCTTGAATCTGGCAGTAGTACACAGTTTTGCCACAGCTGTGAATGAAACATCAAGACTAAGTCCCAGCAGTGTTTAAAGTACTGTCATGGAGAATATGTTAAGGTAATGGCTTTTTATCAGAATGACTGTCCTATCAGTATTACCCATTGCAGGCATACACAAAAACCATAGTACTGAATTACATTAATAAGTGCATGGTGCAAATAGCAATGTTAAAGGAGGCACATCTGGATAGAAATGAGCATGTTAATTTGGTAAAGAAAGAAAGTATTTCAGAATGGATACCCAGTAAACTAGAGGGACAAAGGAAAGGGGGGTTGGTAATAGTATTTATTGCAACTGGGTCTCCTATAGTAATAGAAGAGGAAAAGAAAGACAAGAGTGATAGATTTGTGGAAATAATGTTTATCAGGGAAGGAGGATTACACTGGCATGTATTTATATTCCACTTAAAACTAAAACTAATCTTATATATTCCAAGAGAATTTTTAGAGAACTATTTAGCAGGAAATATTATTTATGAATACAGACTATAACATGATATGTAATAATGAGGCTATATGAGGGACCCAGAAGGGAAAATATATTAAAATAGGCTAGCTTTCCAAAGAAATATATGAGAATATGTAGAATGGCCGATGTGAGTTACTACCAGGAACTGGTATTCCCCATGGTACAATAACTCGGCTAGGTAAGACAGAAACTATATTTCGAGGGAATTTAATTGAAAGGTTTAAAATACATCCAGTAACTGTTTCAGGTCATGCACTGACAGAACTAAGGTAAAGATGCAAGGTAATGAAGTAAAAAGGTAGGTAGGTACTTTCCTACTTACTTGTTAAAAAAGACAAGAGTTTATGGAATGGTAGTGAAAATGATCCAAGAGTTATTGAGGGAAGAGGGATAGCAAACCAAGTAACTAAGAACATAACAGAATAACAATCATCCAGATGGAAGCAGAGTGTAAGACAATGCTGCTGCTGTTAATTGGTCTGATGCACAGAAAGCATTCAATAGTGTTTGCTGAGATTATATAACCCAGAGACTGCCCATGCTCTGGAATATACTTCCCATATATGTCAAGCAGAGCACCTCACTGGCCCTCTTCAAGAGAAACCTTGATAAGTGGATGGGAAATAGAAAATTCCCACCCGGGATCACTCCAGTTGCTCTACTCGACAGAGGGACTGGGCACTAAGGTCTGGTGGCACGATGCCAGGGTAATTCCTATGGGCTAGGCTTGTAAAGGCTCCAGGGCCATTAGCCTAGTACACATCTATGAACCTATGAACCTATATGAGTAGGTCAGTGCTAGCATTTGCATTCCCTGATAGAATAACAGACTTAATTAGGAGGATATTTGAAGGGTCCCAGCTAAGAATTAAGGTGGGAGGATTCCTCTCCAACAAGCAATGTTCAAACAGAATAATTAGGAAGGGATGTCCTCTTTCCTCTTTGTAATTTACTTTACATTTAGAACCATTAGCAAAGAAAAAAAATGAACTTTATTTGCACGATCATATTATTTTGCACTTGAAAAATCCAGAAAACAACATTTCAGTGCTGTGGAACATTTTAAGGCAGTTTCAAGTCTTTTAAAGATATAAAATGAATGAAGATAAAACAAAGGTTATAACAGTAAACTATATACCCACACTTGAATTGGTTCAGCAACACCCATCATTATGAGAACCTGTTAAGATGAAGTACTTAACTGTGTGGATTAAAAAGGATTCTAATCCTTTTACAGAAACTAAACTAAGGATATATGGGAAAACACTAGAATATAATACAAAAACTAAAAGATCTTGGTTAAGGCTATGGATAAGATACAAGTAGTAAAAATGTTTTTAGTCCCTTTAGTTAAAGATACAAGTCAGGTGTGTTTTCAGCAACCAGAGGAGAAGTACTGGACAATAATTAATAAAGCTGAAGGAATGTATTCTTGAGGACGAGGACAAGTGTTAAGTGGGAAGCACTGGTTCTCCCTATAGAACAAGGTGATTTTAAATTACCTGATTTAAAGAGATATTTTAGAGTTATTAAATGACTCTGTCATTGTCCATTAAATGTCTGTAGACATTTCTCCTCGGTGATGGTTTCTTCAGAGTTTCACTTATTTATTTTCCACTATTTTTGTTCATATTTTAGAGTTATGCAGTTAAGGCTCATATACATAACTTAAGCAGAAGGTTACAAATCAAAGTGGAAATGACTGATGATGAAACAAGAAGAGAGTTCTAGAAGTAAGGAGAGCATAGGATTTTGGATGCAGATCCTCAAAGAGAATTAACGACCATACAGAATATTATATTTATAAGTCAGCAGAAACTATTCTAAAAACTAAGTTAACATGGGAGTGAGGAACGGATAGTTTACTAATAGGGATGACAGAAAGAAGTGATACAGAAAAGAAGCAAGAAGAGGGTACAAACTACTGGAGAAAGTTAGCAAAGGATCCACGGTACTGGGAGTATGTCACTAGGGAGGGAAAGTGATACAGTGGGATGAGACCAAGCACAAGTTTGGACTACAGGTTCAAGACTACCGTCCCTACCAGGAATTGATAACAGACTATCAGTAAAGGGAAAGGGATAGGAAGTACTAAGTGAACGACTAGATCTGGGTGAGTTTTTGGATAAGTATACAGCAGAAGCTGCTTTTAAAAGGGGAAAATTAGAAGGGCATATAACATATTGCATGATAACTATAACACCCAGTCAGAAAATGCTATAAAAGATTAGAAAGAGACACTGGAAAGGTGATTTGTAAAGGAAAACTGGAAGGACATCTGTATGGCTCCTAAGTAAGGAACAAAGTGCAGATAATTTAGGATTTGTACTCAACAGCTTGTGAAATGTGCATGTTGTGCAGCACTCCAGCACATCTGATAACTATATACTATTACGTTATTCATTTATCTATGCTTTCTTGACCACTTAGTCCCACTATGACAGTGGCCTCTTTTCAGGGGAGACTTGGGATGGTATTCATACTGACTAGAGAAAATGTGGCTGGGGCACTAGGGAAATTCGCCTACTATATTTGGCCACTAGGTGGTGATGGGCCAGAGGGCTGCTGCCAAAAATCATACTTTTCCAAGATAGAACAGGAAAGGAGAATATCCACAGGCTGAGAGTGAAATGATGCAGAACAGTGTATTATCACAAACAGATTCTGCAAGATAGGATATTGTAGTTACAGAGTTGGAGGAACAGGTATGTAAACTCCTGTATTAATGGAGATGATGGATTGAGATGAGATAAATGATGACAAGGAAGTAAGTTGGAACACTACGATGAATCACAAGGCCTGGGGAGAAAAGGTCCACAAAAAGTTACATTTTAGACCTACATTTGAAGACATAGGAGTTCAGATATTATTACAGATGATGGCATCATGATATTTTAACAATGTAAAAGCAGATGATACAAGGAACAATTAAGGATTTAATCATGACATAAATCAATTTTTGAAAACACCCAACAAACTCTTCCGAGTCTGTAGATTATTCCAAGCAAAAATTCGGATCCAACTCAAGTAATAAAACAACAAACAATTTTATTTTAAGGCCGTTGAAACATACGCTTTTTGCTGGAACACACTCCAACTTCCTCAGAAATCGAAACAAGCAAAACAGTGCCTCGCCCCTACCATTCATTTAAATATCCCAATTATTCAAACCTAGTCACATGGTAAAGATTCAATTATCCTAAAGCCAGAATGTTAAAATAAATAGCTACAAGATCTCTAATCATAATGTGAAAGAACTATAACCTGTCTATAAAAATCAATAAAAACACTGCCATGACCGGTCCAGTATAAACCTCACTATGGACCTTGGTTGATGGTAAAATTTACTACTGTTACTATAGGCACTAAATAGAGTCTGAATGGATTGAAACAGCCCCCCCCCCCCTTGTTTTTTTCCTGTTTTTTTTTAAAAACCATACCCAATAAAACACTGTGCTAAATGCGATATACTGAATACATCAGTTTTACATACATTTTGGATGCAATCTAGGAATGTCTTTTCCATGGATCCCTAGTTTGAATCCTACTGGACAATTTTCAGTACTACCCGCCCTTATTCAGTATATTGCATTTAGCACAGTGGGGTACAAATTGATTTATAAACCAAAAACTGAAAAAAACAAATGATAACACCCCCCCAGGGAGAGAAGGGGGGTTGTTTCAATCCATTCAGACTCTATTTAGTGCCTATAGTAACAGTAGTAAATTTTACCATCAACCAAGGTCCATAGTGAGATCTTGTAGCTATTTATTTTATTTTCATTTACATTTTTATTCTTATTTTTATTTTATTATTTTTACTTACATATATTCATTACTTCCTATCTTTTTTATTTTTATTTTTGTTTTTATTTATTTATAATATTTTTCTGCTAGCCTTTAAGGCTAGCATATATAATTGAAAGTCGCTAATTAAAGGTGGATATATATTGTTTATGGTATGCTGTTTAGTGTTTTTTGCATTGTTTATATTAATTGAATTTAAACACATGTTCAGTTTGAATATAGATGAGTCCACCTGCGCTGTCCAGTGCGGTATCACCAAGACTGGACTGGTAACTAGTGTTACAGGGCTTCGTCTGGTGTTATTCGAATAGCGCTGAACAGAACGGTGGTCAGATGTATCATTCAATGAGGTAGTTACCCTTCTGGTAGCATATCTAAATTCTATATATGTACTGTTTATTAATGTATTAGATTATTGTGTTAGGATGTTTTTAACATTCTGGCTTTAGGATAATTGAATCTTTACCATGTGACTAGGTTTGAATAATTGGGATATTTAAATGAATGGAAGGGGCAAGGCACTGTTTTGCTTGTTTCGATTTCTGAGGAAGTTGGAGTGTGTTCCGACGAAGAGCGTATGTTCAAACAGCTTAAAATAAAATTGTTGTTTTATTACTTGAGTTGGATCCGAATTTTTGCTTGGAATAATCTACAGACTCGGAAGCGTTTGCTGGGTGTTTTCATTTGTTTTTTTCAGTTTTTGGTTTATAAATCAATTTTTACAGTTATACAGTTTCACTGCATTATGTGTATATGTGTGTGTGTGTGTGTGTGTGTGTGTATATCTATATATATATATATATATATATATATATGTGTGTGTGTGTGTGTGTGTGTGTGTGTGTGTGTGTGTGTGTGTATATATATATATATATATATATAGAATAAACACCCAACCCTGAGCTACAAATGTAAAAACAAGGCTATCTCCAAAAAAGAAGTCCTCTTGGAGGGGGGCATAAGAGAGAGTGCCATCTATGTCTGAATCTTAATAAGTTTGCAATGGAAGATGCCCAGAATACGACAACTCCTCCTCGACTTCTGAGCATGAGGAATCTGAATCTTCCTGAAAGGTCACTTCCCTGCTTTTTTTAGTATGTATTGGGCTTTGGCCTGAGTAAAAGTGGATGAGGGCAAAGGCAAAGAAAAAGAAATGTTACACTTTGGTTTAGTTGTCCATTTAGAAGGGATGACCTGAGGTTGTGGTCATCCAATCAGGACTTTGGTTGAGGCTTTGATAGTTGAGATGGAGAGCATGTGTCCCTCAAGAACCATAACCCAAACATCAGAAGCTGAGGCCTGCTGAGCAACATCAGGCCTGATTGACATCTTTGTCATGATAACAGTGGTAGGTAAGCCAGAAACCATGGTGGATTTCTGAGGGGGGTGCAAAGGTGCCTCACTTGGGTCATTAGTCAACTTAAGGACTAGAGACGGAGCTTTATCGGAGTCCTTGATTTTTTTTTTTGGCTTTCCATTTCCTTGAATGACACTACTAGAAGCTGGTGTTTGCAAAGACCTGGAGGTAGCTGTGGGTTGCAAAGCAACTGGGGGAAATGAAACCGAGGACTACATATGGGCAGCTAATACCTTGGCCCTACTTTTGAGGGGTTTTGCTCGGGATATAACACAGTCAAGACAATTAGAGATACCATGGTGGGGCCCCAAGCAGAACAGTCAAAACAAGTGAGAATCTTTATGTGAAACTTGCTTCCCACCCTTCAAGCAATTGTTGACCTTTTTAAACATTAAATTAATAGAGGAACATCCCTAATGCAGTACTTATCTGACTGAAAGAAGCAGTCACACTGGAAAAATGAACTGGCCAATGGGCTGCAAGTATTTTGAACACACTTGCTCAAAACTCATAGCAAGCACTAATAAACCTTAGCACTAGACCCCCCCATACTGTAGAGAAGGACAAGGCTCTCTATTCGACCTTACCAGCCAGTCAGTAAAACAGCTGACTGTACCTATCCAGGCATGTCCAAAGGGCAGTTTCAGGTGTACTCTCTGGTCCAACTGGTGAATCTGGGCATTTTGAGGCAATGTTACAACTGCCTGATGTACACAGACAACCCTCTCCTCTTACCACCAAACATTAATACATGTGAGAGATGCAATTATACAGCCAAACTGGAGGCTAAGCTCTCTCAACCCAAGACTGGACCAGACAGTCAAGAGGAGAAGGGAATTACTTGCATCATACCACCAGTCTCACATAGACCTATGAAACCAGCACTGGCACAAAACACACATAAATACACGAAAACATATTCAGAGGCTCTAAATAAGAATCTGCAAAAGCTACAGAGACTTCCAAAGCAGACATCCAAGCAACCTCCACCCCTCAACACAAACCATGAAACACCTACTTCACAAAACCAGTGTGCCATGCAATCACAGCCCTTAAGGCAAAATAACATACCCAACACACTAGTAATAGATGACTCTATAGTTAGGCACACTGACGTCCCACTCACTACGCTGAACAAGGAGAAGGTTACTGTTAGTTGCCTGTCGAGTGCCAGGATCCGCCACATAACACAAGCACTCAGGTCACTCCAGAACAAGTACAAATATGACTCTGTCATTGTCCATGTTGGTGTGAACGACCTGAGACATACCTCCCTGGACTACATGAAAAGAGACAAGAGATCTCTGATCACGTAGCCCAGGCCGGTATGACCCTGAGTAGCATCCTGCTCTCACCAAGAATGATACCATGGTATAAAAAAATATATATCAATTTCAACAATTGGCTTAGCTTCTGGTGTCATTCAAAGGGGATCCAGTGTCTGTCAGCCTGGGATGACATGCTCAACAAGCCACACTGCTTCACTAGAGATGGCTTGCACCTGTCACTCTTAGGCTTTTGAATACTGGCCAAGGCTCTTGCTACCCCCATAGTGCCTTTTTTAGGCAAGGCTCAAAAGACAAACCCACCGCCATAAATAGCACAAGTAACAAAAAACTGAGGGTAATGCTACTCAAAGCCAGAAGTCTAAACCTCAAAATGCATGCACTCGAGGCACTCCTCAGTATGGAGAAAATTGATATATGTGCAGTAACAGAAACCTGGTTTAAGGCTCCAGAGAGCACCCCAGCACTACAAGGCTACATCTCATACCATACATTTCGGTCACAAAACCCGGACCAAAATACAAAAGGTGGGGGTGTATCCATATTCATCAAGGATACCCACACCTCCAAGTTAGTGGCACAGCACGATGCTTTAGAGATCATCCACGTAACTAACAATAGGCAGAACCGCAATTCAAATTGTAGCTTGCTACAGATCACCCACCATGTCCCAGGACCCCCATTCCGCATTTCTGGAAACACTGGGAAACATAAAGGTCCTACCAAACACCCTGATATTGGATGATTTCAATTACCCAAACATTAACTGGGAGAACTACTCAAGTACTAACTCCCTTGCCCAACATTTCCTGGAATTTATAAACTCAAATGCCCTGGATCAGCTGGTCAATACCTCCACCAGAGGTGACAACATATTGGACCTGGTCATCACCAACATGGGCGACCAGTGTTCCACACCAGAGGTCAACCCCTTACTGGTTAGAACTGACCATAAACTAATCACTCTGAATATCCACATTCTGTCCCCCACCCCCGGTCAAAGAAACCACCGTGAAAAAACTTTTCAAAAGCAAACTTCACATTACTTAAGACCGAGGTGAAAAGTTTCAAATCCCCCATGTTAAAGGATAACGCTGCCCAAGCTGCAAAATCTTTTACTAATGCACTTTATGGGCACCTACAAAAATGCATGGATCATGCTATCCCAAGCAAAACCAAGACTCCCTCCTCCAAGAAAAGGAAACCAGTCTGGCGGACCCCTGCCATAAACAAGCTATACAATAGAAACAGGAAACTAGTACAGAAAAGAGTAAAATCCCAAGAAGGGAAGACATCCCTGATCAGTATCAGCAAGAAACTATGATCCCTCATAAAATCATCCAAGGCTAGCTTCGAAAGAAAAATTGCCAAGGACTCCAAAGATAACCACAAGGCATTCTTTAGCTATGTCAAGAATCTAAGTGGCAATTCTCAGATCTGCTCGGAGTTAGTGCAGAATGGCACAGAATATACTGAACTGACCAATATCGCCAACATCCTGGCAGACAGGTTCAGTGCAACCTTCACCCCCCTTTCACCCCCAAAAGGGCCCATAACCATACGAGAAGAATGTAGTGCCCCTGAAATCACAGACACTCAGGTTAAAACAGCCCTCTCCAAATCCAAAAATACAACATCAATGGGACCGGACGGTGTCCCAGGCTGCATCCTACATGAGCTCAAAGATGAACTAACCCCTCACCTAAACACACTGTTCAAACTCAACCTCTCTACAGGCTACATGCCCATAGAGTGGCGCACAGCAATGATTATTCCATTCCACAAAGGTGGAGCCACAACAGACCCCGGGAACTATTGCCCTATAAGCCGACTAGCTTGGTCTGCAAGGCTATGGAGCGCATCTTCATGGATCTCTTTAACAGAGACATTGGGAACCTCCAAACACTGGACCCTACCCATTTCAGCTTTGTTAAGGACAGATCATACCTCCTAAACCTGGTGGACTTCTTTGAGACAGTTACCAAGGCTACAGATGAAGGAAAGGTGGTCCACACAGCCTACCTAGACCTCACAAAGGCCTTCGACACCATTCCCCATTCTGGTATTATAGACAAGCTCATCAGCCTGAACATAAATCCCTACATCACAAGATGGATTGCCAACTGGCTCACGGACAGAACCCACATGGTAAGAGTTGCAGGAGCTAGGTCTGACTTTAAACCAGTTACAAGTGGTGTTCCCCAGGGCTCAGTCCTGGTCCTGGGACCCCTCCTGTTTGGCATATACTTCTCAGAGGTACAGGCAAGCACAGGAGGACTATGGCTGACCAAGTTCACAGATGACTGCAAACTAGGGGCTATAACTGATTTTCCGGCTGACACAGACATCCTCCAAAAGGGTCTCAATGAGACAGATACCTGGTGTCAAAACCATGGCCTCAAGCTAAATGCCAAAAAGGGCACAGTCATCCCCTTTGGAACAAGCAAAGTACCCACAAACTACCATATAGGTGGTAGCCCCTTAAATATGGAAGACGTAATAAGGGATCTGGGGACCCACGTAGATAGTAATCTCTCCTTTGATAATCACATTGCCAAAGTGGTTAGAAAATCCTTCTAGGTAGCCCACCAGATCACAAAAGGGTTTGCATCCAGATCAAAAGAGGTCATTGTGCCCCTCTACGCATCACTCATCAGGCCCATCATAGAGTACAATGCCCCATTTAGGATGTACCTTACAAAACACCTGCAACAGCTGGAAGGACCACAGAAGTACCTCACCAAGAGGATCACTGGCCTCAAACAGCTGCCCTATGCAGCTCGACTTAAGAAACTTCAGGTGTATTCGGTTGCATACCACCTACTCAGAGGTGATCTCTGCTTGACATACAAGACCATGTCCAACCCAGAATTGATGGACATGCTCCAAGTAAAGAAAACCATATCCCCTCAAGCCACATGCTCTAGGGATCTAAACCTCACCACAACAATAAACAGGACATGCTGGAGGGATAGACTTCCCATGCTCTGGAACAAGATTCCAATCTACATTAGGCAGAGCTCCTCGCTAACACTCTTCAAAAAAAACCTTGACAAGTGGATGGGAAACAGAAAGTTTATCCCGGGGATCACTTCAGTGTCTCTGCTGGACAGAGGCACATGGAACTAATCTAAGGGGGCGGTGAAAGCCAACAATTCCGGCTAGGCTTATAAATGCCTTTGGGCAGATAGCCTAGTACATATCTATGAACCTATGAACACATGAAATGCTTTGCACTGCATGGCTAGAAAGAAATGAATGTAGCATCGGTGGACATCCTTCTTAGACCCTGATGTCCACTGGCTAGGAATGATGCAAAGACTCTGGAAATCAGGCCAGTCACATGCTTCTGTATGGCAGGAAGACACAAGAATCAGTACAACAGTGACTACGAAAAACATTTAGAAATACATATCTAAAGAGGACTCCCAAGAGCCACATCCTGAACTGGCTGCAAAACTAGAGCACTCTGAAGGAGTGTCAGTAAAACCAGCTGATCATGAAATTCCTAATATGATAACTTAAGTCACAAAAAACGTAGAAGTTTTATCCCCAAAGTATTCTAGGTTTTGTAGCTCAATTAGAAATACAGCTACATATAAAGAAAGTTCATAAAAGAGAAAGAACTGAGACTATTGAAGCAGAAAGAACTAAAATGAGCTGAATCTGAAATGCACATAAATATGTTATGAATAAGGACATTTTTGATGCTAACTATTACTGTTTAGATAATGTTGCTAAGGAAACATTCTGGAGACAAAAATGCATACAATAATGCAGTGTTGAACTGCAAAATTATTTTTGATGCTTAGAATAAAATGCAAAGCATATTTATTTACAATAATGGTGTACTGCAGATGAAAAGCGTAAAAGTAAAATATCTTGCTTCTGCAAAAATGGAATGTAGCATATGTGTATATGACTTTAATTAGATGCAGTTAGCCTTATGCAGGATTCCATATGTACATCATGTGATCTGGCTGTCAGTTCGACAATGTGCAGTCTGAAAGTAGAGCCAATTAAACTGACAGCACTACAGTTCCTGTCTTACCTCTTGTTCTGAGTCGTTTTGAATATCAAATATTATTCTGCTAATGCCATTGGAGACTGTAAAGTGGTGACAGGGGAAAGTGTAGTTAAACAGCATAGAATGGTGGTCTGTAGGATGACGTTGGTGATCAAGAAGAGGAGGAGGAGTGTGAAAGCAGTGTCAAGGATTAAATAGTGGAAGTTAAAAAAAGGGTGACTGTGAGGTGGAGTTCAGGGAAGAGTTAAGACAGGCACTGGGAGGCAGTGAAGAGTTACCAAATAGCTGGGTAACTACAGCAGAGCTAGTAAGGGAGACTGCTAGAAAGGTGCTTGGTGTGACATCTGGACAGAGGAAGGAGGACAAGGAGACCTGGTGGTGGAATGAGGAAGTACAGGAGAGTATACAGAGGAAGAGGCTGGTGAAGAAGAAGAAGTGGGATTGTCAAAGAGATGAAGAAAGTAGACATGAGTATAAGGAGATGAGGCTCATGGCAAAGAGAGAGGTGGCGAAGGCTAAGGATAAGGCATGTGGAGAGTTGTATGAGAGATTGGACACTAAAGAGGGAGAAAAGGACCTGTACCGATTGGCTAGACAGAGGGACAGAGCTGGGAAATATGTGCAGCAGGTAAGTGTGATAAAGGATAGTGAGGGAAACGTACTCACAAGTGAGGAGAGTGTGTTGAGTGGATGGAAAGAGTACTTTGAAGGGCTGATGAATGAAGAGAATGAGAGAGAGAGAAGGTTGGATGATGTGGGGATAGTGAATTAGGAAGTGAAACAGGTTAGCAAGGAGGAAGTAAGGACAGCTATGAAGAGGATGAAGAATGGAAAGGCTGTTGGCCCAGATGACATACCAGTGGAAGCATGGAGGTGCTAGGAGAAATGGCAGGGGAATTTTTAACCAGATTGTTTAATGAAATTTTGGAAAGTCAGAGGATGACTGGGGAGTGGAGAAAAAGTGTTTTGGTACTTATCTTTAAGAATAAGGGTGATGTGCAGAGCTGCAGTAACTACAGAGGGATAAAAATGATCAGTCACAGCTTGAAGTTGGGAAAGAGTAGTGGAAGCTAGGTTAAGAAGGGAGGAGATGATTAGTGATCAGCAGTATGGTTTCATGCCAGGAAAGAGCACTACAGATGCAATGTTTGCTCTGAGTGTTGGAGAAATACAGAGAAGGTCAGAAGGAGTTGCATTGTGTCTTTGTGGACTTAGAGAAAGCATATGACAGGGTGCCTAGAGAGGAGTTGTGGTATTGTATGAGGAAGTCGGGAGTGGCAGATAAATATGTAAGAGTGGTACAGGATATGTACGAGGGTAGTATGACATTGGTAAGGACTGTGGTGGGAGTGACGGATACGTTTAAGGTGGAGGTAGGATTACATCAAGGATCAGCTCTGAGCCCTTTCTTATTTGCAGTGGTGATGGACAGGTTGACAGATGAGATCATACAGGAGGCCCTGTGGACTATGATGTTTGCAGATGACATTGTGATATGTAATGAGAGTAGGGACCAAGTTGAGGAGACCCTGGAGAGGTGGAGATATTTTTTAGAGAGGAGAGGAATGAATGTCAGCAGGGCTAAAACAGAATATATGTGTGTAAATGAGAGTGAGGGTAGAGGAATGGTGAGGATGCAAGGATTAGATGGTAAAGGTGGATGAGTTTAAGTACTTGGGATCAACAGTTCAGAATAATGGTTAATGGTGAGTGTGGAAGAGAGGTGAAGAAGAGAGTACAGGCATTGAACCTTACTTCTGCGAACTGACTTCTGAGAAAGTGCATTTTGTCAACCATGCACTTTAGCGGACAAATTAAAAAACCTAAACATAAAAAAAAAAAAATACAACATATTAAACTCTGATATGCAGGTGGAGAAGAGTGTCAGGAGTGATTTGTGTCAGACGGGTACCAGTAAGAGTGAAAGGGAAGGTCTACAAGAGGGTATTGAGACCTGCTATGTTATATGGGTTGGAGACGGTGGCATTGACAAAAAGGCAGGAGGCAGAGCTGGATGTAGCAGAGTTAAAGATGTTAAGATTTGCACTGGGTGTGACTAGGATGAACAGGATTAGGAATCAGTACATTAGAGGGCCAGCTCAGGTTGGACAGTTTGGAGACAAAGCAAGAGAGGCGAGATTGCGTTGGTTTGGACATGTGCTGAGGAGGGATGGTGGGTATATTGGGAAAAGGATGCTAAGGATGGAGCTGCCAGGTAAGAGGAAAAGAGGAAGGCCTAAGATAAGGTTTATGGATGTGGTGAGAGAGGACATGCAGGTGGTTGGAGTGAAAGAGCATGATGCAGAGGACAGGAAGAAATGGAAACAGATGATCCACTGTGGCGACCCCTAACGGGAACAGCCGAAAGAAGATGATTCTGCTAATGCCACTGTAAATTATTTTAGGGCTTTGAGTTCTGTTGATGGCCATGGGAGATGTAAAACTAATTTTGGTACAAGGTACATGTGCTTGGACTGGGATGGATGTTTCCAGACTGTGAATTTGGTTTAAATTTTCCTGATATTTCTTTATTTAGAGAGCACATAGTGAAATTACAATGCAGGGAAAGCTTTTTTTTCACTTTTAAATGTACTTTGAATATTTGCTTGGTAGTATAACTTGTAATGCAAGGTAGTTTGTTGGGGCTGATACCTTGTATGACCTGTTTACTAGGGATATCATAATTTGTTTAGCTATGGAAATACAATGCCAGTTAAAGCAGTTTATGAACAAGTGGCAAGTAAGATAAGATTTATTTGCACATTTTGGGTACCCCATCAACTACTCTCAGGGTCTCTCCTTGTCTGCTGGGTCTACTGAGCCTAACTTGCCTGTGCAGACTAACTCCCCTCTTATTTGGATCTGTTGAGGAGATTAAGACACCAGAGCAGGATTACAGGACTGCTAAAGAGTATTCTACTTACTGCCGAGTAACCCCCTGTAGGTGAATCTTCCGATGGACATCAGTGCTACTTCACCCCCTCACTCCCACTAGGTCTCACTAGGTGAAACCATTAGCAGGACACTTCTCATACCCCAAGGAACAAATGTGCAGTTGTTTCCTTGATCTCAACAGGGAAATCATGCATGCAAATGTGCGCCATGAAGTGCCCCTTTCCTCAGGATGGATAAGCCCATTTCTATGCCTGTGCAGTCAAGTGCCTGAGCTACAAATCAAGCGCAGGTCCCGAGTGCTATAGTCAGGAATTCATTCCTCTATGCCAACAGCACAGGCTTAATCATGAGAAGAAAAATTAGTAAAAAATGGAACACAGCACTGTCATTTTTGTCCTATTTTAGTATGTTGCACATTTGAAATTTGAAAAAAGAGTGCAGTGGGGATGAGTATCTTTAGACTACTTATTTTGTTTGCAAGAATCAAACAAATTTTAAGTCAAGAAAATTCTAATTTCTCCTTCACCTGAAAAATACTTGTATTTGTTCATAATGAAAGATTAGTATGTGTGTATGTGCTTATGTGTGTGTGTGTGTGTGTGTGTGTGTGATATATACATATATATATATATTTAGTTCATAGGTTCATAGGTTCATACTAGGCTATCTGCCCTAGGGCATTTATAAGCCTAGCCAGAGTGTGTATGGCTTTCGCCACCCATTTTAAATTAATTTTGCTATGCCCTTTTTCGAGGTTAGTATACTGCGCTTCTGTATAACAGTGACACAGAAGTGATACCCGGGGTAAACCTACGATCTCCCATCCACTCATCAAGATTCCTCTTGAAGAGAGTCAATGAGGGACTCTGCCTAACCTGGACTGGGATTTTATTCCAGAGTGAAGGGAGCCTCTGGGTTATGAATCTGTCCCTCCAGCATGTCCTATTTATTTCAGTGCTGAGGTTTAAGTCCCTCGAGCGCGTAGCTCGATGGGATTTGGATTTTCTGAGGTGCAGCATGTCCATTAATTCCGGGTTGGACATGGCTTTATAAGTCAGGCACAGATTGCCTCTGAGCAGGCGGTATGCCACTGAGTAGAGCTGGAGTTTCTTTAACCGGGCAGCATACGGCATCTGTTTGAGCCCCTTGATCCTCTTGGTGAGGTACTTTTGGGGTCTTTCCAGTTGTTGCAGGTGTCTGGTAAAAGGGGCATTGTACTCAATTATGGGCCTGATGAGGGATGAGTAAAGAGGCACGATGACCTCCCCTGATCTAGATGTGAATCCCTTCATGATTAGGTGGGCTATATAAAATGTTTTTCTAACCACTTTGGCCACGTGGTTGTCAAATGAGAGATTGCTATCAACTTGGGTCCCCAGGTCCCTAATTACTTCTTCTGTACTTAATGGATTACCACCTATGTGGTAATTTGTGGGCACTTTATTTTTGCCAAAGGGGATGACTATACACTTTTTGGCATTTAGCTTGAGGCCATGGCTCTGGCACCAGTTGTCTGTTTCTATGAGGCCCTTTTGGAGGATGCTTGTGTCAGCTGGAGAGTCTATTATGGTGCCCAGTTTGCAGTCATCTGCGAACTTGGTTAGCCACAGTCCTTCCATGTTGGCCTGTACCTCCCAGAAATATATACCGAACAAGAGAGGTCCCAAGACTGAGCCTTGTGGGACGCCACTTGTAACTGGTTTGGAGTCTGACATGGCTCCAGCTATTCTAACCATGTGGGTTCTGTCCTTGAGCCAGTTTGCAACCCATCTAGTGACATAGGGGTTTATATTTAAGCTGGTGAGCTTATCTATAATGCCCGAGTGGGGTATTGTATCGAAGGCTTTTGCGAGGTCCAGGTAGGCTGTGTGGACCACCTTCCCCTTGTCAATGGCCTTGGTGACTGTTTCAAAGAAATTGACCAGGTTTAAGAGGCAGGATCTGCCCTTAACAAAGCTGAACTGGGTAGGATCCAGTGTCTGTAGGTCCCCAATATCTTTATTTATAAGGTCCATGATGATCCTTTCCATAGCTTTGCAGACCAAGCTAGTGAGACTTATGGGGCGATAGTTTCCAGGATCCGTTGAGGCACCACCTTTGTGGAGAGGGACCACTGTTGCTGTACGCCACTCTTTGGGTACATATCCTGTAGTAAGGCTGAGATTGAACAGTAGTTTTAGGTTTGGGTTTAGCTCTTCTTGGAGTTCATGTAGGACGCAGCCCGGGACACCGTCTGGTCCCATTGATGCTGTGTTTCTTGCTTTGGAGAGGGCAGCTCTTACCTGAGCATCTGAGATGTCAGGGGAGCAGTACTCTGCTGGGATAGATATTAGCCCTTTTGGTGGGGAGGGGGGGGAGAAGTTTGCGCTGAACCTGTCAGCTAGGATGTTGGCACTGTCTGTGGGTTCGGTGTATTTTTTGTCATTTTGGACTAATTCTGAGCATATCTGGGAATTCCCACCCAGGTTCCTAACATAACTAAAGAAAGCCTTGTGATTATCCTTAGTGTCCTGTGCAATTTTTCTCTTGAAGCTGGCCTTAGACGATTTTATGAGTGCCCGTAGTTTTTTGCTAATACTGATCAGAGATGCCTTCCCTTTTGGGATTTTGCTCTGTCATGTAGTAGCTTCCTCCTTCTATTGTATAGTTTGTTTATGGCTGGGGTCCACCAGACAGGACGTCTGCCTTTGGAGGATTGGGTCTTGGTTTTATTTGGGATTGCATGATCCATGCATTCCTGAAGGTGTTCATAGAATGCGTTTATAAAGGATTTTGTGGTCTGGGCCGTATTATCCAGAGGCCCGGGGGCTTTGAAGGATTCCACCTCGGTTTTGAGGAGTGTGAAATTTGCTTTAGAGAAGTTTTTCACTGTGGTTTTCTGGGCATGGGGTGGGGTCGGGATGTGAATATCCAGCGAGATTAGTTTATGGTCTGATCTTACCAGTGAGGGATACACTTCTGGTCTGGAGCATAGAGTCCCCATGTTGGTGATGATCAGGTCCAGTATGTTTTCCCCTCTTGTGGAAGTGGTAACAAGTTGTTCCATAGTATTTGAGTTTATAAATTCTAGGAACCTTTGGGCTAGGGTGTTGGAGCTAGAGTAATGCTCCCAGTCTATGGTTGGGTAGTTGAAGTCACCCAATATAATGGTGTTTGGAGAGACCTTCATATTTTCCAGTGTTCTCAGGAAGGCCGAATGGGGTTCCTGGGTTTGGGAGGGTGGTCTGTAGCAGGCTATAAACTGGAAGGCAGTTTTACCCACTGTTAGTTGCACATGGATAGTCTCTGATGCTTCGTGCTGTGCCACCAACCTGGAGGTGTGGGTATCTTTGACGAATATTTATACTCCCCCTCCTTTTGTGGTTCGGTCCAAGTTTTGGGGCCGAAAAGCATGGTATGAGGTATAACTTGGTAGTGCTGGGGTGCTCTCGAGAGCCTTGAACCAGGTTTCTGTTACTGCACAGATATCGATGTTCTCCATGCTAAGGAGAGTTCGAGTGCGTGCATCTTGAGGTTTAGACTTCTGGCGTTGAGTAGCATTACTCTTAGTTTCTTATCCCTTGTGATACCTATGGAGGTGGGTTTGTCTTTTGAGCCTTGCCTAAAAAAGGCACTATGGGGGTAGCAAGAGCCTTTGCCAATATCCGAAAGCCCAGGGGTG